>NC_138976.1:52343537-52618577 GCF_964341445.2 Mesoplodon mirus
CATCTGAAAACTAGTAAGAACTCTTACAAAGAATATATGTACATGAGTTTGAAGAAATAAGTTTTCTCTGATTCTAGCACTGGCAGTCTCCTTGTTCTCACCATCTCCAAATTCATCCTTAGTAGAAATGGCATAATGTGTATAAACTACTGAGAGATACTTGAAAGAATAAAACTGAATGAAATGAGGAAAGAAGGGAAGAAAAACATTCAGTAACGTGTAAAGTACCTATGGTGGTGCCCAGCACAAAGGGGGTACATATAAAGCAGTGTTCGTTTCCTGCTCTTTTTTGCTTCGAGGAAGTGGTCCATTTCCTCAGGAACTTACGCTTCGCCTTCCTGTGTGGCCCACATGTATTTTGCAGCTCTCATAAAGTTTTCCTTGGAGTAGACTGGATTTGAGGATATATTGATAGTTCCCCCCTGTAATAGTATGTCCCTATAATTTTTTTTTTTTTTTTTTTTTTTTTTTTTGCGGTACACCGGCCTCTCACTGTTGTGGCCTCTCCCATTGTGGAGCACAGGCTCTGGACGTGCAGGCTCAGCGGCCATGGCTCACGGGCCCAGCCGCTCTGTGGCATGTGGGATCTTCCCGGACCGGGGCACGAACCCGTGTCCCCTGCATCGGCAGGCGGACACACAACCACTGTGCCACCAGGGAAGCCCTGTCCCTATAATTTGATGCTCATTGACATTGTTCTTTAGAGAGGGAGCATCTGTGTATTGAGGGCTGTCATCATCAGGTAGTTTTGAGGGATCATTTGTTGAAATCCATACAGGTCCAGGGAGGAGAGACCAAATATTTTTGGGTTGGAATATCTAATCTAAATACCACAACGGATCTATAGAGCAAGGTGGGGACAAACCAGAAGAAGAGAGGCCAGATTCTAGAAAAAAATAAAGGGAATAAAGGAATTTTTGCCAGGAAGCCAGAATTTGTATATACACCCCAGGACTAGCACCCCCAGATGTAGGTTTGGTGGCAGCTGCTGGAATCTCTCCAAGACAAGAATTAGCTCTGTTCTTGGAGTCTTCTTATACTTTAGCTGGAAATGACTCATTTTTAATCACCTGATTATACTTAGAGCTCAGAGATAGGAAATACATTTCTTCTTTCTCCCTCTCTTTTATATTTTCTTACAACTTAAAAGAGGTTGGCTTGGCCTCCCTGGTGGCGCAGTGGTTGGGAGTCCGCCTGCCGATGCAGGGGATACGGGTTCGTGCCCCGGTCTGGGAGGATCCCATATGCCGCGGAGCGGCTGGGCCCGTGAGCCATGGCCGCTGGGCCTGCGCGTCCGGAGCCTGTGCTCCGCAGCGGGGGAGGCCACAACAGTGAGAGGCCCGCATACCGCAAAAAAAAAAAAAAAAAAAAAAAAAAAAAGAGGTTGGCTTTTATTTTGGTCTTGACTCTGCTGCCAGTTTGCCTGACTGATTTTTCTCACCGCAAGTCCCACCCAACTCTCACTCCTATATATGCTTGCTGTATTTTCTGTATTTTCCCTTACCACCTCTCACTAAGCTATTGTGCCAGGCATGTATTGGAACCAACCACGTTCTTTTTTTTTTTTTGCGGTACGCGGGCCTCTCACTGCTGTGGCCTCTCCCGTTGCGGAGCACAGGCTCCGGACGCGCAGGCTCAGCGGCCATGGCTCACGGGCCCAGCCGCTCCGCGGCATGTGGGATCTTCCCGGACCGGGGAATGAACCTGTGTCCCCTGCATCGGCAGGCAGACTCTCAACCACTGCGCCACCAGGGAAGCCCCAGCCACCTTCTTGTCCCTGCCTTTTGACCAACTATTCATCCTCAGGGTCTCCTCCAGCATCACCTGCAATGAAGTTTTCTCTTCCTTTCCCCCCATCTCAGGTCTAATGAGCTCCATTTTCTTCATTTCCACAGCACAAGCATTGTAATCTGTACCTGTAGGATTATGTTTCTATGCAGGCATGCTCGTCTTTTTCACTGGATTGTCAGCTCCTTGGCGACAGGGTCTGTGCCATTCATTTTTATATGCGTGGTACATAGTAGGTGCTGATGGCACATTTGATAAACATTCAGTGCATTCTCTTTTGTTTCATGCAACAAAATAATTTGAAGTTAATAGGAGCTTCTGACGTGCAAGATATTAATGAAGAGATTAACTGCTTGTATTTTATTGTTTGTTGAAGACATGGAAGGCTACATATGTTTAATAAATATGGGAAAAAATTACTGACTTGGTGAGGTTATGGGATGAACCATCCTGAAGGATGGCATGATAAGGTAGGACAAGGACCCTGCTCTCAGGTTCATAAGCCAGCATCCTAGGCAGAGCTTTGCCATAGAATCTTGTCATAGTCCCTGGAGCCTTCCTTTTTCTGGATCTAATTTTCTCATCTTGTAGAATGGAGAGACAGGATGAGATAATTTTATAAGAACCCCAGGTCATTCAAGCTCTGAAACTCTATCATCTATCATAATAATCCCGGTTAGGGATTGTCTGTTAGTGCCAAGAAGACCCATCTCCCTAGCCCCCAAATAAGGTACTTAAATTTCTTATACCTTATTCAGATTTGGGGTCCTCTAGGTACTTTTCTTACTTCCCTCCTTCTCCTTCCTCTAGAACTATAGTTTTTGCCTTGAAGCTGCAGGGTAGTTTGAATGTGGTGTTATATGGTGCCCCCGTTCTTCCTGTAGGGTGACCTCATTCCCCGCTCCATGGCCTCATTACACCAGCCCTCATACAAGCCTTGGCCCCTCTGCAGCTCAGCCTTACCTCCTACTGGCCCAGATAAGATTTTAAAACCTCCTTGCATTTTGCCCTATCTTCCTTTTTTGTGTAAAAGCCATACCACCATGAAAATCTGCGGCCATTTCACCATTAGCTCACCTACCTTTTATCTGTTTTTTTTTTCTTCAGAACTCTCCCATTTTTATATGATAATAGTAGTAAATACTATTTACAGAATGTTTACTATATACATGCCAGGTATTGTGGTAGATATTTACTTCCATCTCTAATCCTTATAGCATCCCTAAAGGGCTGATATTTTACATTAATTTTAGAGATGAGGAAATTGATTCTCAGATTGTTTAAAGAAATCGCCCAGATTGTCTAACTCCAAAGCCAGTGCTGTTTCCATTGCATTAGGCTACATTTCAGCATTTGTAGGTCCATATCCATTTTTGTTGGTTTGTTCATATCAGTTTTTTATTTGTTTCAGAAACAGTATTATATCACCAAAAAGAAAAACATTTCACCACTTTAGGACACATCAACTTGCTATTTTATATTTCGTATACACTAGTCTATTCTTTGTTTATATTCACACATATCTTAAAGAGTTATGATTGTAATGTGAATGTAGGCCGTATTCTAAAAATAAGAATTCCATAACCATTTTCTTTGTTGCTCTCTTCTGTATTGTCATTTTAATGGCTGCCTAGTTTTCATCAGATTGGTTTATCAGAGATTAAAATTTTTTTTCTCCTGTAGAACATTTAGATTATTTCCATTTTGTGCTGCAATAAATTGTTATAATAATGACGCTTATGTAGTTTTTTAGATGAATGGTAATGCATTGGCTTTTAAAACCTTTTTTATCATGAAAATTGTGAAATATTCATAAGAGTGTAGAAGGGACCTGCATCTACCTATCACTAGGCTTCAGCAATAATCAACATTTTGCCCATCTTGTTTAATCTATTCCCCCACTTTTTTCTTGAGGACATTAAAGAAAATTTCAAGTAGCTTGTCACTTCATGTGTAAATACTTCAGGATAGACTTATAACTGATAAAGGCTTTTCCCTAATATCATCTAATACTCAGTCTGGTTTAAATTGCCCTGATTATCATGATTGACTTTTAATATTTGGTTTGTTCAAATTAGGATCCAATTATGGTCTACAAGTTGCAATTGGTTGTTACATCATTAAAATTTTATTCATTCTAAACAGTACACACACACATTCTTTTTTTAATGGCATCAATTTATTGGAGAAATCACGTCAGAAGTCCTGTAGAGTGTCCTGCATTCTGAGGTTGAAGTTTCCTTAAGGTTCATTTAACTTGTTTCTCTATCTACTACAGAAGTCTCTTGATATCTGTGAGGTATTGGTTCCAGCCCTCCCCCCAGACACCAAACTGCATGGATGCTCAAGTCCTTTATATAAAAAGGCATAGTATTTGCGTATAACATACGCACATCCTCCTGTATACTTTAAATCATCTCTAGATTACTTGTACTACCTAATACAATGTAAATGTTACACAAATAGTTGCTAGCCATGGCAAATTCAAGTTTTGTTCTTTGGAACTTTCTGAAAAAATGTTTTTTCAAATATTTTCCATCAGCGGTTGCTAGAATCCACACATGGGGAACCTGCAGATGTGGAGCACCGACTATATATTGGTTTTAACTGGCATTTAGATGTTGAGAGCCTAATAAGATTGTGGCTCAATTTTTAAGAAAAACTACTTTGTTAACAAGGTCCTTTTCAATTTGAGTTCAAACTTAGCACAATTCTCAGAACATTTTGCCAGATCATAAGCTTCTTTTCTTTCTTGCTCTGTTAGAAAGCCTCTTGTACAAGCAGTTTATTAAAATGAAAGGCCATTTGTGTCAGATGCAGGTAACTGGATCCCCGTTAATCCCAGCCTCTTCTGCGCTGGGTGCTGGATCTAGTGTTAACATTAACCAATTTCATTCTAGCCCCTTCAACCTTGGTAGAAAACTAGGAATTGCCTGAAATACTTTTGAAAGCTGTTAGAGACCCAAGAAAAACCTGGATTTGAAAGAGGAATAATTGAGAAATGAAGAAGGATGCCTCAACCTTAGACACTAAATGTTCTGTTCACAGGTTAAATTCAAGGAGATTGGGCAGGACCATCACAATGATGCCTTTGCAGGTTAGGCAAGGGTTGAGATACACAACTGTTCCTGCTTCTATACTTTGAGCTTAGGGTATAAATAAGTTTTCTTTTCTTTAGAGTGTTAATGTTGAAGGTCATCATAAAGCATTAAGTTCTCATGAGTCTGGTTCCATCATCCTGAATCCCTGGGTGCAATGAGGAAGCCATGGCTAGAGCAGGGGAGTGGGGCACTTCCCTATCTCGCCATAACACATTCCTCCTTATAGTTTATTTTATTTATTTATTTTTTTGGCTACACTGGGTCTTTGTTGCTGTGTGCTGGCTTTCTCTAGTTGCAGTGAGTGGGGGCTACTCTTCGTTGCGGTGCATGGGTTTCTTATTGTGTTGGCTTCTCTTGTTGCGAAGCATGGGCTCTAGGGCTCGCAGGCTTCAGTAGTTGCAGCATGTAGGTTCAGTAGCTGTGGCTCACAGGCTCCAGAGTGCATGCTTAGTAGTTGTGGTGCACGGGCTTAGTTGCTCCATGGCATGTGGGATCTTCCCGGACCAGGGATTGAACCTGTGTCCCTTGCATTGGCAGGCGGATTCTTAACCACTGTGCAACCAGGGAAGTCCCTCTCCTTATAGTTTAGATGTGGGATTTGCGGCCTCTCTTCAGGGCCACATGACACCTAATGTCCCACAAAACAGAGCAAAGGGATGTCCAGGAATTGGAAGAGGCAGACCAAGTCTCCTTTCTCTCTGCACCCAGGAAATTGGAGGGCGTATGTGGCTTTCTCTTTAGGTCATTAGGCAAAGTCAGATCTTCCACGTCCTGGTTTGCTTGACTCTTCCAACCCACTACATCTTCATACTCTACACACTCATACACTACAGGTAAAATCTAGCATTACTGGGCAAGTAGACATATGTTCCCACTGTAGCCTTCTCTGGATTCCCTGCAACTGGAAAGGCTAGATCGAAGCGCTATTACATTTTTCCCATATGTGCCAGAGGCAGTTATGCTATTGTGTTAATGGGAACAAGGATGGAAAGGGCTCATGACAATAGCTTCAGAGAGAGAAGGACTGTGAAGCACTTTATATAACAGGGTGATTTTGGGGACTAAATTCAAGTATCTGAATTTTTCTCTTTTATCTTATTGGACAGGCTCTGGAATGGTGACTCTGGATTTTAACTTTGAGGGCATAGGAATACAGAGACTTTCTTCATTCTTTTAGCTGCTGGTTGTTCATTTGTTTTTTTCATTACCATTGTATGGTATTGGCAGCCTCACTGGAAGGAGTCACAGAAATTGTGAATTTGAAAATGGAAGAAAAAAAAAAGACTCACCATTAGGTTGTTTCATCCTATAAAACTCTGTTTAAAATTATATTCTGCAACTTGATCTTTTCCCAGTTTAAGCTTAGTGCTAACCATTTTTCCTCTTTATTTTTCTTAAGAAATGGCTTTGGTGTGTATTAGGTATTACTGAGAATGCTTGTTACTCTTTTGTTTTTTCCTAATTGTACGCAGGTATGCCTCTTTGGGCATAGTAAGCAATTCTTTGTCTTCCTTACTTAACCTTTACAATACTTAGAGGCTTTTAAATTGCCACTGTGGCAAACTGCACTATTTGTACCATTTGTTCTTTGACCATACGATTCTTTTTACTCTTTTGATAATTCTATAATACGTGTGCAAGGTGTAGTGTGAATACAATGAATAATGTGTGTGCAATAGAGTATTGAATTCCTCTAAATGAGAGGAGAGATCAGTGTCTGACTTCTTTTGGTTTTGAACAAGTCATGTAAGGAATAGAAATGAAATTGAAAGGAGGATGTTACTTCAGGCTGGAGTTTATACAGCTAACTAATTTTAAAGACCTCTTTCAATATTATGGTCCAGTATTTCTCAGGCGTAGCAAGACCTAAGCTAAAAAGTGTAGTATTTTATTAGACTATCCAGTAATTAGTTAAGCATACTTAGAAGGCAGAAGCTAATGTATAAGATTCTATACTAAATGGAAGGCAACTGTATCATGGCTCTTAGATCAATCATAGAACTTTATAGCTAAAAGAGGTACCAAGAAGTCATACTGTTTCATACTCTTTCCTTGTCCATAGTGAAGCTGAAGCTCCTGGGTTTTTCTAGGTCACCTGGCTACTTAGTTGCTGAGCCTAGTTAAGTTCCCCCCCACTCCACTCACTATGCTTTGTTTAGTCAGCACCAAATAGGAATGACCTTAAGAACTGCAAGCTTCTTTTTGCATTTTTAACCTTTATGTCATGAATTATTTATTACTTTTACACTAAATGTTACTTGGATGTTCAATATTGTTGCTTATTATTATTTGGCAAATACTAGACAAATCAATGTTAAGTTCCTCCAATATGATCCCAGACTATGAATCCTTTAGCTGTCCACTCTGAAATTGTAAAAGCAGTGACTAACTCCATCATGTTGTTTTGTCTGAGTGTTCATCAGCATCTAAAATATACATGTTCACCAGTGCAGGGAGGCCAAAAATGAGTCAAGTAGTAGATGAAGAATGTTGCTAAATATTTCCAAGGTCAGCGACAAACCTTTTGTCCCTCGGACTCCCAGAGGGAAAATGTAAATAAGGCAGCACCTAAAATGGAGAATCAGCTTCTGACTTGATACGTGGCATGGATCTAACTCTTTGCTAGAAAAGGAAAGTTTCCATTCCATTCGTCCTTTGTGTGCTTATCCGGATTTTGTCTTTTTCTTTCAGTGTCTCCCATTTGTTTAATTCTTTTGTTTGTTTTTTAAACCACTTTATTGAGGTATTGACATACAAAAAGCTGTGCATATTTAATGTGTACAACTTGATGAGTTTGGAAATAAGTATACACTTGTGAAACCATCACTACAATCTGTGCTTTACACCTTTCCATCACCTCCAAAAGTTTTCTGCTGCTCTTTTTACTTTTTTTTTCATATATTTAAGTCTTATCTCCTGACACTCTACATTTGAAAAAGACCTCTCTGTAATCCATGGACACCATTTGCTTTTGGTTTTATAGTGTTAATTTGCTATATGCTAGGCATTCCCTGTAAATGTATACAATTTATAAGCTGGGTAATTGGTATATGCTACCTAGCAGTGTTCAGTCTACATTCACTTCCTTCTATTGCGTAAGTAGTTGTGGCTTTTATGCAAACAAAGGAGTAAATTTCTATATACAGTATATGGCTGAACCTAAAATGAAAAAAAGCTTGGCTATCAGACGTGAATCCAATGTGCTATACAGACGAATCCATTATTTGAGTATATCTGGGATGGCATGAATTAATCTTAATCGTGTTTATTCTTTAAAAAACATCAACAGTTAAAAATTGCATATCTTATTATTAAAAATGGTTTTGGAGCTGAGATGTAATCTCCTAAATGAAGGAATAAAAATAAGAGCAGGATGATCCAGCTAACCATTTTTCTTCCTAAAACTTGAAATAAGTGGAGATCAAGAATGTTAGACATCTTTAAATAAATCAGAGGTCTTATGACATTTCTAATACTTTATTAACAAAATTTTGATTTGATTTATCTATCTAAAATAACTAGCAAGGTATTCCCTAAGTGCTGAAACATAAATTACAAACACGAAAACTTGATTTATGTTAATGGTAGATAATATGCGAGACATGGCAAGTTATCACGGACTTGGCAATATTCCTTTAGGCGGGGGATGGAATCACAGAAAAGTACTGAAGAAAGTGCTGCCTTAGGCTCCATTTGTTGATGTATAGATGACAGCTGTCTTCTAAGAAATGGTATAATCCTGATGATGTGAACTTCACTTTTATTCCAGACACCTCCAGGTTTAGTGAAATCTGCTCGACAATTCTGAGTGTCTCCGTGTCTCTGTGATGGATAAGAAACATTCAGACCTCTGGAAAGGATGGCAGAGGAGTATTAAAAAAAGGTTCTGCATAGGTAATTATTGGATCTCTCTGGTCTCTTACTGAATGTTAACATTTGCATATTTCTCAAAGCACCTTCATTTCTATCACAGCTTAGACCTTTAATGATGCTCACTGCCAATTCCCAATTCTGTGTCAATTCAAAATATGTCTTCTGTATCCTTTACCTGGGCTGCTAAGCAAGCATCAGTAGAGGGAAATCACAAGGTTCTACAAACTGGCACCAGTACACATTTTTATTTTCCAACCTCAGGGACTTCTGTTTTTCTCCTGCACCATCTCCCTGTTCTTTGCATGGCTGTCCTCTTCCGATTCTTAAGGTCTCACCTTCAACATAACTGCGTCAAATAATCCTTCCCTGATCTCTCTGCCTAAGTGGGTCCCCCCCTCACCTGGGGCCTGTTCATTTATTTCATGACACTTTGCCTCCTTATAGTTCTTTATTTAGTGTTTGCCTGACTTTTTGTTTGTCTCTACAACTAATTTCTTGTGCAGAGGGACAGCATCTGTTTTATTAATTACTGTGGTACAGCACTTCCTAGCATGTAGTAGGCACTCAGGAAGAATTTTTGTACAAATAAATAAACTGTAAGATTGCTTTTTTTTTCTTTAAAGAAAAGTCATCCCTAATTTTTAAAAAGTTTAAAAAGCACCACTTTAAATGATTGTTACCATAAGCCCAAGAGATATTCTTATAGATGTCAGGTTGCATATACCTTTCAAATCAACTTCTCATGTGTGGTTAAATAGTTAAACAGACTCTTGTATTCTGAATTCGGAACATGTAGCAGTTGCTAAGTCTTTACAGCAGTGGTTTTCACCCTCCCTCTGTTTGCAGATGTGCACAGACTGATGATGCTCTGTTGACACATGCCATGTGGACACACCCAGTTGTGTATGGTTCCCAGAGCCCTGGCTGTTCTTTCTTCCCTGCTCGAGAAATCATATTGAGAGTGACTGAGTGTGAGTATAAGGCTATTAGAAGGATTACCTTGAACTTGTTCTAATTTATATGAAAAAGTACAAGACAAAGCCATTGTAAATTTTGGATTAAAAAATAATAATAATGAATGATTTACTACGCACCTCACAATTAATCAAGACATATCAGTGTGTCATGACATGTGATCTTTTGAATTGGTGTTTCAGAAATTAGTTCCAAACCACTGGGGAGACTTTTACTCCTCATATAACTTTTGGAGAAGAAGAAAATGCATGAGTTGAGAGTGAAAAATAGCAAACCCTGTAGAAGAGGAACTCATGGAAATAATAATTGCTATAAAGTGTATACTGTTGCTTATAAGGTATTGCCTCTGAAGGCCTCCCTCAATGATTGACACAAAATACTTGTTATTTAAGTTGCACCATATAGATGTAAATATTAGACATCTTTGGCCTAAAAATGCAATTTCATATGGCTCAAACTAATTAATTTGGTAATATTTCCTATCATTCATCTAAAATACACTTGGAAATGAACCATAAGTACTTGAAAGAAAAGGAGAAAAGTGGCACAACAGTGGACTTTTTGGTGTCCCTTTTGGTGTCTTTTTTCTCAGGACAAGTCAACCAACCAATGAAGCTATTGGTCTTGGTTGCACATCCTTAGCCCAGCACTGGTCTACGTGCTCTCTGGGGAACACCAGAGAAGCCCAGGATAGCTCTGACCCATAAGAAGTTATAGTCTAAGTGGAAGAACAAGATACATCTAGAAAATGAGACAGTTTATACATGCTAAATTATGCAGCCCTTACAAATAAAGAACGGCTTTTCTGCCACTATGGTTCCACTGTGGCTTGCCATATATGTATTTAAAATATTTTTTTATTATGAAAAATAATTTTACATTTATAAATGAGTTGCGGTGATAGTACAGAGAGTTTCCATATACCCTTATCCTCGGCTTCCCCAAGTGTTAACATCTTATATAACCATGGTACAGTTATCAAACTAAAGTACTACCATTGCTACCTTAGTATTAACTAAGCAACAGACTTTATTCAGATTCCATGTTTTTCCATTAATATTCCTTTTCTGTTCCAGGATCCAATCTGCTGAGGTACCAAATTACATTTAGCATATATGTATTTTAATAATGGATAAGATATAAAAGTAAGGAGGAAAGCATTTTATACATATTCAGATATCACTGCTGTTGGTATATTCTCTTCCTGACACACACACGTAAACACACACCACACACATTTCAGGATCAGACTGAATATCTACTTTTTTACCCTATTTTTTATCATGTAACAAATCATAAATATTACCCTATATTATTAAATTAGTATTTGAAATATGTTTGATCTGTACATAGTTTTTATCACATGGATTACCAGATTATTTTAAAACTTTTAAAAATTGAATAAAATCAATTTGTAACATTGTACGTATCATTACCAGATTATTGAATGCTTGTTTCCATTTTTCCTCTTACAAATGACACTGTGATGATTTTCAGTACACATGAGCTCTGGGCAGTTTTCATATTTCTGTAGGCTGATAATAAGGAAAAATATATAAAGTTAAGGTCTGTGAAATTTCCCCTTTTATTATATTTTAAAATTCAACAGTAGCATGTTTAAACTATACTGAAATCTCTAAATTGAAAATGAAAATCTCCCCCTGCTCTGGTAGACTTACTTCCCTGAGGAAAAGAACGTATCATGAGGTCTCTGGCTTTAGCCTGAACCTGTGCAACTGAAATTATTAGGGGTGTTTCCAGCAACTGTGTAAAAATGTAGCTTCAATCCTCTGCTTTTCATAAGTGGTCGAAGTTCCAGTGAGTTCTCAGGAAGACTATTTCAGCCCCATTATCTTTTTTTTTTTCCGGTATGTGGGCCTCTCACTGTTGTGGACTCTCCTGTTGCGGAGCACAGGCTCCAGACACGCAGGCTCAGCGGCCATGGCTCACGGGCCCAACCGCTCCGCGGCATGTGGGATCTTCCCGGACCGGGGCACGAACCCGCGTCCCCTGCATCGGCAGGCGGACTATCAACTACTGCGCCACCAGGGAAGCCCCGCCCCATTATCTTTTGATTTGTGACCAAGGGTGGCACTGGTTGAGCATTTCCTGTGCTTGTGGTTGACTGTTGTATTTTTTTTTAGGATTTTGCTGCTCATTTGTCACCGAGGAGCCAGTTTCATTACTAGGTAGACATCAACATCAGGGAAAAAGTTCCTCTGATTGTCCCTGCCTTCAAGAATAGATAATTCATCCATTCCCAGGACACTAAGTCTTTTAGGGGAAAACTCCTGACATAACTCCCATTGGTCATGAGAGCATCCAGGAAACATCTTGGGACCCCTTAACTGCCAAAGCCGCCAGCCACAGTGGCTTGACTGGTCACTGAGAGCTCACTGCTCATGTTGGGGCTTACCACTAACAGCGGACAGAGCACGGGTAATGGAAAAAGTGTGGCTCTGGGCTTCCCTGGTGGCGCAGTGGTTGAGAGTCCGCCTGCCAATGCAGGGGACACGGGTTCGTGCCCCGGTCCGGGAAGATCCCACATGCCGCAGAGCGGCTGGGCCCGTGAGCCATGGCTGCTGAGCCTGCGCGTCCGGAGCCTGTGCTCCACAACGGGAGAGGCCACAGCAGTGAGAGGCCCACGTACCGAAAAAAGAAAAAAAAAAGTGTGGCTCTGAAGCTAGTCAGGCCTGGGCTCACATCCTAGCAGGGAGGATCCAGTACCTATTAGGGACTCCAACTTTAATCAAGTAACTGAACCCCTCTAACCTGAGCTTTCTTAGCTGTGAGCATGCGATTGTTACACAGGCAGTTGTATAATTTGAACAAGATTTGAAAATGTTTGGTACAGTGCCTGGCATAGAGTGTGTCATTGGATCAAAGTTTGTTAAATGAAGGGATGGATGAATGACTCACAGAGCCAATTGAACACCCTTTTTTAAAAAAATAGGGGTGTGCCCACTTGTGATAGAAAGCATAAGAAATATCAATGCAATGAGTTAAATGTCAATTTCATTTCTTCCCCTGGGTGGCAGACAACATACACCACCTCCAGCTAGCTAACACAGAAGGAATTTATTGACAGGACGCTCAGGTTCTGAAATCTAAGAGTTAAAGCAACCAGTCTTTGGTTGGGTTGGAGCCAGGCAATGTCAAGGACCTCAGAAGCAGGAAATTATGGACCTTTTTTCTAGAATACTGACATCTGTAATTCTCAGCTTTAGTGACCTGCTGTCAGATGGACCGACTCTGGCCAGGAAGGCAGGGTCACATGGTCCAGGCATGGCTGTGGGGGGTTCCTCCTTTGTAAAAGGGGCAATCCCCAGGACAAGGGGAATATTGGAAACTAACTAAACATGCACACATGTTTTCATTTCTCTTGGGTGAAAACCTAGGTATAGAAAAGCTGGGTCATATTGTAGGTGTATATTTAACTTTTTCAGAAACTGCCAAGCAGTTTTCCAAAGTGCTTCTACCATTTTACATTCTCACCAGCAATGCATGAGACTTCCAAATGCTCCATATTCTCACCTACACTTGGTACGTATCCAGAATTTATTTTTTAAAAACCTCTCAAAACTTAATACTAGGAAGACCAACAACCCAATTTTTAAAAAATGTATAAAAGATTTCCATAGAGAATTTGGCAAAGAAGATGTAGTCCTTAGAGAAATTAGTCATTAGGGAAATGAAAACTAAAACCACAACTGACATGCTTATTTAAATGGCAAAGGTTAAAGGGAGCAAAAATTTTACATTAGTATGATATCCATTTTATAGATGAGAAAATTGATGTTCTGGGAATTACATAACTTGACTGAGGTTGACCAGCTATTAAGTGGTAGAATTTGAATTTGAACCCAGGTCTGCTAACCCCTGCTTAAACCCGATGCTATTCAAGCAGTAGTCCTTTGAAGGAGGCTTCAAAAGCCAAGGTTGGGGGCTTCCCTGGTAGCACAGTAGTTAAGAATCCAGCTGCCAATTCAGGGGACACAGGTTCGAGCCCTGGTCCGGCAAGATCCCACATGCCGTGGAGCAACTAGCCCGTGCTCCACAACTACTGAGCCTGTGCTCTAGAACCCGTGAGCCACAACTACTGAGCCTGCGTGCCACAACTACTGAAGCCTGCGCACCTAATGCCCATGCCAAGAGAAGCCACCACAATGAGAAGCCCACACACTGTAACGAAGAGTAGCCCCCGCTCACCGCAACTAGAGAAAGCCTGCGTGCAGCAACAAAGACCCAAAAATAAATAAATAAAATAGATACAACATTAAGGAAATAAAAAATGTTAAAAAAAAAAAATCCAAGGTTGGAAACGGGGGAACTCACTTCTTACTAAGGAATACAGTTTCCATTTCCTCTCCTGATGGGGCAGCCTATCACCAGTCACAGTGGATATCATGGAACTTCAAGTCTGGACATCTGTTTTGCCTAAAGGATAAAATTTGTGTTCTCCCAACATCCAGCTTTGTCTAGATGCCTCTTGAGAGAAGAATTCAAAGTGTAGAATGCCCACCAAAACTTCATCAATCCAACAGAGATGTAGGCCTGTTGAACCGTGATGATGAAGAATGTGAGTTTTTGGTTTTGTTTTTGTTTTTGTGGTATGCGGGCCTCTCACTGTTGTGGCCTCTCCCGTTGTGGAGCACAGGCTCCGGACGTGCAGGCCCAGCAGCCATGGCTCACAGGCCCAGCCGCTCCACGGCATGTGGGATCCTCCCGGACTGGGGCACGAACCCGTGTCCCACTGCATTGGCAGGCGGACCCTCAACCACTGCACCACCAAGGAAGCCCAAGAATGTGAGTTTAAAAAAAAAAAGAAATGAATGTGAGTTTTTTGGCTCAGAGAGATATGAGTTTGAATCACAGATCTGCTATTTCTTTTTTTTTTTTTTAATTTATTTATTTTTGGCTGTGTTGGGTTTTCGTTTCTGTGCGAGGGCTTTCTCTAGTTGTGGCAAGAGGGGGCCACTCTTCATCACGGTGCACGGGCCTCTCACTGTCACGGCCTCTCTTGTTGTGGAGCACAGGCTCAGTAGTTGTGGCTCACGGGCCTAGTAGCTCTGCGGCATGTGGGATTTTCCCAGACCAGGGCTCAAACCTGTGTCCCCTGCATTGGCAGGCAGATTCTCAACCACTGCGCCACCAGGGAATCCCTGCTATTTCTTAATTACGTGATCCAGGACAAATTACCAAACGCTTTGAGCTTTGATTCTTCATTTGTGAACTTGGAATGATACTGACATTACAGTGTTTTAAGGGTTAGAGGAGCTGATGTATAATATATAGGTTACCACAATGTCCTACAGTTAATAAATTCTCAAAACACTCTTACCATGTCACAAATAATAATGTGCAACCACACTAAGAATAGGTGTATTCAGCATCTCACTCACTACAAAGCTTAAATGAAACACTAACTCATCACTACCTAACATCTTACATCCCTCCAGGGACTTGCTCCTTTATTTAGGAAATGCTAGTCCACCACCAGATGATGGCATTAATTCTATAAGGATTATTAAGAAGTCAATGAGATATTTATCCTTTAGTTGTCAATGTTAGACATAGTCTTTGGAGGGCATATTTATGGCTGCTCTTGGGCCACATCAACTCCGTGTCTGTGTGGTGTTTTTAGAGTTCAGTTATCAGATATGCAGGGATCCCACGGAGTAAAGAAATCAAAGTCAATGTAATAAAAAGCTCTACGCAGCCCCGTTCCTTATGCTAAGATAACCAAAGCCTGGCCGCAGTTCCGTGTGGCTTATAAACCTTATCAGGTATGCACACTCGGCATCCTTCCTTCATCCTTTACCGGTTCTAACTCCACCAGCTCTTTTTCCAGGCCCCTGGACATGCTACTTTAACTACCAATGAAGTGTTTTCCGCTGTCCTACTGACTGTTTTTTGAAATACAATCGATGTTTTCAGTCAGTACTTAGGGACAAGAGTGAAGCTTCCTCCAAGCACTTGGATGTCAGATGATGAAGAGAGACGAGCCATTTTCTCTCTGGATGCCTCCAGCAACTTTCTCTCAGGTCATCCGGTAATGAGCTGGCCCGGCAGAGAGAGCCAGAAGTTGTACTGGTTGGCACCAATTCTAATACACAAACTTCCCAGAAGATGGGCATTGAGAAGAGAATGTTTTTTCACACTGGCAAGGTTGTGCCTCGTTTTCAGAGCCACAGGGTTGGGTGATCTCTGTCACCTCCCAGCTATAAATATGTGAGGTCGCGGGTACCAGAAGATCTCTCTCCTGGAGCACAAGCAAGATGGACTCAACTTAAGCCATATGATGGTGGGAGACTAGGTAACTAACTGCCTACATTCTGTTCCTTGAGCCCAAAGGAACCTAAGACAATTTCTTCTTAGTGTGTCATTGTGGTGTTTGACCCTAGATCTTTTGCAACAGAAAAATAATACTTTTTTTCTTTCATAATTTGACTTAAAAACAAGCACATAACACTTTAGAGTGGAGATACTGAAATTCAACTCCAAGGCCTATAAGATATGCCTATAACTCATCCAATTAATCCATTTATTCCTTTTTAAAAAATTATGATAAAATACACAAAACATAAAATGTATCATCTTTACTATTTTTGAGAGTGCAGTTCTGGGGTATTGAGTACATTCATATTGTGCAACCATCACCTATCTCCAGAATTCTTTTTGTCTTGCAAAACTGAAGCTCTATACCCATTAAACAATAACTCCACATCATGCCTCCACCACCCCACTTGCAGCCTCTGGCAACCACCATTCTACTTTCTGTCTCTAAGTATTTGATTAACTCTAGGTACCTCATGTAGGTGGAATCACACAGTATTGGCCTTTTTCCCCCCTTTCATTCTTAAGGTATATTCATAAAAGCCAGTTACTTTCTAGAAACTTTGGCAGTGGAATTCCTATGGAGTTGGGGGAATCCTGCTATTTATCTTAATACCATTAAAATGTGTATTTCTGGATTTCTTCTGATCCCAGGTTTATAAAGCAACCCTCTTTACAGTATATCTTTGTACAGTAGAATCATGTAGCTGCCTCCCAAGCATTTATTCCATCCTGTTTACACTGTATAGATTGTATTGTAGTTTGGCCATCCCTTAACTCCAGAGATTGGCTGTAAACCAGTTTTCACAAACCCATACTCTTTGTCACAGTGATTGATTCAGGGATAAAAACTGACCTAGACCTAAACTAATCCTCTGGCTATAGTGATTAGTTCATGGATAGGTACTTGTCTCATTTATTCCAGTCAAAGTAAAGTTTAGGACTTTTATTTGATGGTTGGACAGAAAGAAACCATCATTCTTTTACTGAAGTTGAATAGAAAAATGCATATCATCTTATTGCTGCTGACAACCATTTTGCCACCATGGAAACGGTGCCAGTATGATGGAAAATAGAGCCAATATATCAAAAGAAATTTAATTCTTGGTGATAGCCTTAAGCTGCTGGATCAAGCCTTGCCTGGAGTACTTCCTAGCACAGACTTTTTGGGTTATATAAATCAATCAACAAATTATTGTTTAACCCAATTTGAGCTGGATTTTCTATTACTTGTTTTTAAGTACATTCTAATGGCTTTCCATAGAGATCTGTGAACAGAACCAGAAAACAGTGGTTAAATGGAATCCATGTATTCCCTTTGATACTAATTTCTCTTTGTGAAAAAATACATTGGTGTTCTGGTTTTACACATCAGTTTCTTTTGCTTGTTTAATATGAGATGTGGGTTCATTCTCAGGATCCTGAAAAAAATTAGTTTTTGACTTTGTCCTACTGGGAACCATGGTCTACTTTCAAGATAGTGAATATCATTCTGTGGAGGTATCTTGGGAAAAGACCTTAGCGACCATGCACAGTCTGCCTTGAAGGCACTCCTTGACCTTGAGCTTCTGTTTCATCCCTTTAAATTTCTGTAGCCACTGGAAATTCTTTTGGACATCAGTGAATGCTCTAAAAGTAGCAGTGCTAGTCCCACCGTTGGCCACTTGGTCTCTGACACTTGGCCTCACAATCCTGGAAGCCTCCTACTTAGGTGCTATTGTATTCTCTGGCCAGCAAAGGGGAGCTAAGTCCTCCTGCATAGGCCTGAGCCCTTTGCATGTGGCCCATGATGGAGGTGATATCATCTAGCGCAGTGCCTAGCAAGTGTGTCCTGCATTGACTCTGAATCTGAGAGGTCCCTCTAGTTCTGTCACTGGCAGCCCTGAGAAGGCTGGAAGACACCAAGTTAAGTTCAGTGAAGGCTCAGATTTTTCCTTGTCTTGTTTATCAGCTCTTCCGACTTATACAGATCCCTGGCTGAGACCTTTCTGGTAGTGTAGTTGTGTGTTCTCAATATTTTCCCCCTTCCTGCTCCCCTTAGAGAAATCTATGCATCATTTCTCTTCTTCTGCTGGCCTTGGGTAAAAATATATTACACCCAGAATAGAAATAACACATTAGCAGTAGGGTTGTTCACACATGGTGTGCTCATGAAGCATTTCTTTCTAATGCGACTCAAAATGCAAAAGGAAGATGCTAACAAAAGATTGAAATTACACCAAAAATCTGAGTGTTTATTGTTTTTAATTTTACCCTAGAAGTTGTGGACTCCTTGAATTCAGGGAAAGTTGTGGATGAAGTGATGTTCAGCCATACTTAGGGAAATGTCCATGGACACATATTCTATTAGTTGTGGCGAAATGCAGAGCTATTTGCCCTGTCAGCATCAAGACAAGATGTACTTGGAATTCCAGTCCATAAACATTTACATGCAGTCACTCTAAATCTTTTGGGGCAAAGACTTGTATTTTCTCTTTTCAGTGACGGAACCATTTTTTAACAGAGCATGCTGTGTGAACTGGTTGAACAGAGTGCCATGAAAGTCTTTAATAAATTATAGACAGAGTTATGGGTTCTGCTCAGGACCATTGTATGTTGGCTGTGTTGAAATAAAATGGCACATATTCATCCAGAAGGTCCAGTGGGTCCTGGGTATTAGGGAAAGGAGATTCATGAGTGGAAGCTATTTTTTTTTTCACCTTATAGTCTTCTTACTCTACGTGGACAATTGTCTCTAGTATTGAATAGTCCCATCACATTAAAGTGCCATATTATTAAGTTACTTAGGAAAACTTCTTCAGAGTAACTTAGTTTACCTTTTGCAAAATCATATCAGTAAGCAAACTCTGAGAGTCAGCCCCACAGTTCCAACAGGAAAGCATCACAGCAATCTAAGGTGGATGGACCTCGTTTATATGCATAACATCTCTAAGATATTCACAAGGTCTCTTGTGACTAGTGTTTTCCACCATATATTACATTTCCTACTTCCTGTGCTTCCATTAAGAGGAGCAGAGGACTGCTGATGGAATGTCAAAGCTTCTGCTGACTTGGCCACTTCTAGGGATGTCGTTGGTTTTGTCGGTCCATTGTGACTTTCTGTACTCATTTATAAATAAACCTCTTGTGAGCTGTGCTCATGAGAAAAATGTGAAGATGAGTGGGAGTTAGGTTCTAAATTACAGGAGTGTTTCCTTAAATCAGGGCCAAAGTATTAGCAGAAGCAGTGGTGTTTGGAAATTATGGCTGAAATAACTGGGATTCTTGCAGGAAAGTTCAGAAACCTTGAAGGTTATCTATATTGAATATGTATATTGAAAGTTCCACCTCCTGCCATAAGCAGTTACATGGACCTAATTTCTAACTGCGTGATGTTGACGTGCTTTGTGCCTCTTCCCTTGACGTGGTGTTTCTCTTCAGCTGTCTCTTCGGTATGGTTGATAACTAACATGGATATTCGCCATCTGTCTTCATTGAACTTGTGTGTTCAGTTCATGCTGCTCAAGTTGGCGATGTAACCAGTCACACCACTCAACTAGTGACTAATCTTTGTGAAGCAAAACAAGGATAATTTTATCTAAAAGAAAATTTTCTTCCCCTTTTTTCCTCTTCCAGAAGACCACTGAGATGGCTAGAATTTATATGTTGTTTGTACACTTGGAGAGCTCCTAGTAGATAGTGAAAAGGACAAGGAAAGAGTAAGGAAGAAAAGATAGTGAGCAAACTCTTTGTTGGCAAAAATAATATTGCTGTTTTGCTGCCTCCAAAGGTCCTGTGTGATGTCTCCATTTACCTAGTAGCTTGTGTGCTTTCTTGTGAGTTTCCATGAAGGTCCTACTCTGTGTAGGAAGGCCAACAAAAGGGCAATTTCCAATGCATGGGATGGAATTGTCTCTCTTTCCTGTAGAATCAAGTTAGAAAATGAATCTCGACATTTATCAGGGGGTGTCATAACACTGGAGACCGTCTCATGCAAGTATGCTGCATTGCTTTTAAGAGGCTCTTGTGAATATATCACACAGGGAACTCTTTCCTTATAGAATTGCTAGAAAAGTCATCTTCAAAGAGATGAGGATGTACACTGGCCCCTCTGCCTGGAATACCCTTCGTTTTCTTGACCACCTGCAAAATCCTGATCTTGTCAAGCAGAGCACGTGTCTCTGACCTCCCTTTCCTCTGTAGAATTGTGCCCCTAGTGTATTTAGTTCTTAGTTTATTGAGTTCTTGCCTCTGTTATAACACCTTTTAGAGTAGAACAAATATCTGTTGCCTGCTTTATGTCGGGAACTGGCTACGTGCTTTAAGGGTGACTCTTCATAACCACCCAAGTATTATCTCCATTTTACAGATGAGGAAATGAGGAAATGTATGAAAAATCATTAGTATCTAGCATAAAGTAAAGATGTAAAATAAATTATTAGAAGTAATCAATATTATGTATTTACATATTGACCTAATATTCCTTTGAGATGAGGGCAGAGTCAAATTCTTCTTTGTAGTCCTAGCATCTAACAGAGTGCTTGGGGCCTAGTAGGTGCTTAATAAATCTTAGTTAAAGGTGTGAGTAATTGGCCAGTAGATCTGAGTCTTCCTAAGAGTTTAGAGTAGAGCAAAAGTGATTCAGGTTAGATAGAAAGCAGAGCTTTATATCTCTTATAAGGTATTTGTCTAATTATAAAAATAATAGAAAAGCATTGAAGAAAATTAGGACAATACAGAAGAATATATACTTTTCACAGTCATCTATCACTCGGAGAAAATAATTTTCCTTCCATTCTTTCCTCTGTGCATTTTTACTCTGATATCATAATATATATGCAACATTGTATGTTGCTTTTGTGCTATTCCAGTATTATAAGTATTTTCCATGTCATCAAAAACTTTCAGTAAACTTTACTTCTAATTGGTGTATAGATAAATATGTTTATTATATGAATTTACTTATACATTCCCTTTACATTGAACATTTAGGGTGTTTGTAATTTTTTATCATAATAAATAACACTGTAATGAACATCTTTGGGCATATATAAGTTTTGTGTGCATCTTTGATACTAACTGTTGGTATAGGGAGTTCTACAAATTGAATTCGTGGTTAAAATGTATCAATAATTTTAGACTCTTGGTACATATTGCCAGTTTGCACCCAAGAGAGGTAATAACAGTTTATTCTTACATTAGCTATGTCTGAGCACACTCATGAACATTATTATTACCTTTTACATCTTTGTTACTTTGATAGACTAAAAAAGACATTGAACCAGGCTCAAAGACTACTTAACTTTATGATTCTATTTATATGACATTCTGGAAAATGAAAAACTATAGGGAAAAAAATTGGATTAGGGTCTGGGGAAGAGGGAAGGGATTGAAAAGAAAGGAGTCCAGGGGAACTTTTGGGGGTGATGGAAATTTTATATATCTTGATCTTGATGATGGTTTCGTGACTGTGTATATTTGTCAAAACTCATTGAACTATATACTTGAAAAGAATGAATTTTCCTGTGTGTAAATTATACTTCAATAAACCTAACTTATAAAAATGACATTGCTCATTTTTTAAAGTCACAGTCCTTTTGCTTTCCAGTGAAATTGAACGGCTTTATATTGATTAGTCATTTAATGGAGAATTAGTTCCACTGGAGTTCTTTGGAGACATGTATTTAATCCCATTATAGAATTGTCTACTAAGTCTGAGAATTTTTCCTATTAATTTGGGTGATCTTTTGATAGTGTCTGTCCTACTTGCTAAAAATAGTTTTCTAAAGTTCTTTTAACTTTATTTGTGAATATTTTATGTAGTTATTTGATCTAGCCAAATTTGCTGACATTACTTTCAAGGTTTCTTTAATTTTTTAGCAGACCTTCCCAATAGAAACCTTTGAAACATTGCATTGTTTCAATAAATTGTACTTCAGTTTTTCTGGGGAATTTACCAGGTATGCTCTGGGAACACTTTTCAAATTAAAAGAAGACGACCTCTCTATGCATAAGTGTAGTTGTTTACCTTCCAAGATGCTTGTTGGGTTCATTCTCTCATCTTTTTCCTACTGCACCACTGGGCTGAGTGACTGGAGCCTGTGCCTGTGACCTAAGTCACCACGCTTTCCCCACAGTGGCAGCAATGCCCTGTAAAGTGATTTTAGCGATAGAAATGGACTAAAACCTCAGTTAATAGAGAACCTCATTTAACATTTCCTTCTGCTCTCCAGTTTTTGGAAGTTCTGTTTTGTCTTGATTTGCTCCATAATGAGATTGAGGGGAGAGTATTACTTAACCTTGTACATTTCAGTAAATACCTACTGATTGCTTACTGTGTGCCTGGAGCATTGCTAGGTGCTAGATGTACAAAGGTGAATAAGATAGACTAAGTTTCCTGGCCTCATAGAACTTACGGCCTAGTTATGTGGATAGACAATAAGTATCAGACAATGACATCAAATAATTGGAAATTATGATAAGTGCTATGAAAGGAACAAAGATGATTTTGTCTGCCTGCTGCAAGTGGGGATGTGAAGAGTGACCCTGTTCTCACTCCAGTCTGAAAAGTTTTGTTTGGCCTCAAGCTTCCAGTAAATTTTCCCTTCTTGGAAGACTTCAGCAAAAGGAAAATGGTTGCAAACCAATGCCCTATGGAATTATAAATAAATGTGAGAAGCTGAGTGAGCTTGGGCAAGGCCAAGTTTCCTCATCTATAAAACATAGTTAATGTTATCTGTCCTAGGGGTTGCTGGGTGAATTACCAACTATAAATGTAAAAGAGGCAGAAGAGATACTGGCTGAAGACTCTGAAGGCAGACAGCCAGGGTTCTGGCTTCTCCACTTACTAGCTGCTGCTGTGTCAGGTAAGTTATTTAGCCTCTCTGTGCTTCAGTTTCTTCATGCAGAGGGTGGTGATGGCAATAGTGCCTACCTCCTAGGGTTGACTGGAGAATTAAATAAGAAAAAATATACATTTGGCTTTTTAAATAGTGCTTGGTGCATGGTAAGTGATAAGGCTAGCTTCTCTCCTTGTCATCATATCATTGTCGTCATCATCATCATCATCATCATCTTGGAATACAGGTCCTAACACAAGCACAGTGAATTCTCATGCATTGTAGCCATGTAGTCAGATGACCTGGAGCAGTCAGGCCCTAGGTCTATGAGGAATAGGTACATGCATAAAGAGAGAAATGTGAGCAACATGGTGGCTGTAGACTTTCTGTGTAAAAAGGGTCAGAGATCTCATCTCAGTTCCAACCCCATTTCCCTATTCCTTTTATTAGGGAGAATGACCTTGAAGGAGGGAGAATTGCACTCTGAGTAGGTAGAACAGCCTTGGCTACAAGCCCAGCTTCACCAGCCAGGTGCAGAGCACAGCCCTCTGATACCTCTGCAATGATTTAGCTTTATTGCCTATTGTCTCTCTCTCCAAATTGCCTTCAGGATGAATGTCCCAGCCGGAACCCCTATAGAGGACACCAGCTCCCCAAGTACCTCCCGAGATGTGGATACTCTCCCTGTGTGAAACATCCTTCAAATTGACCATTAGTGGAGGCTGTATTTTGCACCTTATGAAGAGGAAATTACACTGCATTAGAAGTTTTGCCCTCTGGCTTAGGGAGTGAATTAGATGAGGGATGCAGGCTGGGGTGCTTTCCTACTGGGCATAATACTCAATTTATTTTCATTTACATTAATTTATCTACATCAGTGACTGCATGAGGCGTTAAACTATTAAAAGCAAACAATTCCCAATTGCTTGACACAAAAGAAATGTTTAGTGAATAGTAATTTTTTAAAAGTAGCCTATGGATCCTCCAAAACTCAAAATTGTGAGAACATGTTAATCAACTTTTCACATTGCATAGAGCTTGACTCTCTTTCTCTCTCTCTTTCTCCCTCCCTCTCTCCCTTCCGTCCTCCCTGCTTCTTTCCCTCTCCTCTTTTCTTTCTCCCTTTTTTTCTTCCTTTCTAAGTTTCCTTTGAAAAGACAAAGCAAATACATTTAAGTGGAAAAAGTTAAAGTAGTATAGCATTGGTAACACAATGAATAGAATGCATGGACATGAAAGCCTTTATCTGGAGGATTCCAAGATGCAAAGAATTAAAAAAAAACTCCCTTCAGCTGTATGAATGGAGCAGTTTGGCTGCTGGTATGAAAGGGGATTTTAATTTATGCATCTCATCTAAATATCAATTACATCTACCTAATGTCTTCCTGGCCTCACTGGCCTGTTAGAAGGAGAGTCAGTTTAGGAAAAAGGAAGATGTCTCTACTGGGGAGTCTCATCAGCACCTCATTCCCAAGCTTCCAGGAATCTTGGGACTTACTTGAGCAAGAGTGGAATCTTAAAGCCTCCATAAAAATGGATGGATCTTTCCCCCCATAGTTTTATTCTCATCTCCTGACTTCATCGTATGCTGTGGCTAAAAGAGTTTTGTTGTTAAGAGAGATCTGGAATCCAGGCTCTGTCGCTTCATGAGTAGTATGACTGGGCAAAACGACTTTCACCTCTCTGGTCCTCAAATTCCTTACCTACAAGATGGGCAGCAAAGACCTGTCTTCCATGGATATTTCCAACACTCTGATAGTAAAAGCTCAAGTATATAAAAATAAATGTAGAAAAGAGACTGGAAGGAAAAAATAGAATGTTAAAAATGGTTGTTTATTTTTCCTCTTTGTTTTGCACCTTTCAACTTTCTATATAGGCAAGCATTATATTTCAATAGGAAAATTATGGTTTATAAAAGCACATCTTTTTTTGTTCAAGATCACATGGATTATAATAATATCTATTGAATCTCCTTTTCCTTTTCCTCTGCTCCATAAAATCTACCCTTCTCTCTTACTCTTTTGAAAGGAAAGCAGATATGGGGTGTATTCATTTCCAATTGCTGCTGTAACAAATTACTGCATACTAAGTGACTTAAACAACACAGATTTATTCTCTTACAGTTTTGGAGATCAGGAATCTGCAATGACTCTTATGGGGCTAAAATCAAGGTGTGGGCAGGGCTGGTTCTTTTGGGGGCTGTGAAGGTAGAATCCATTTCTTTGCCTTTCTTGGCTTCTGGTGGCTGCCCGTATTCCTTGCCTTGTGGCTCCTTCTTTCTTTTTCTTTTTTAGTAATAAAATATTTCTATTTTTAAAAATTTATTTCATTTTTTAAATTTAATTTTTATTTTGTATTAAAATATAGTTGATTTATTCGGTTGGCTTTTTGGCCAACCCAGATCAATGTTGCATTAGTTTCAGGTGTACAGTTATACATATACATACATCCATTCTTTTTCAGATTCTTTTCCCATGTAGGTTATTACAGAATATTAGGTAGAGTTCCTTTTGCTATACAGTAGGTCCTTGTTGATTATTTTATATACAGTAGTGTGTATATGTTAATCCCAAACTCCTAATTTATCCCTCCCCCCACCTTTCCCCTTAGGTAACCTTAAGTTTGTTTTCGAAGTCTGTGAGTCTGTTTCTGTTTTGTAAATATGTTAATTTGTATCATTTTTTCAGATTCCACATATAAGTGATAGTTCATGATATTTGTCTTTCTCTGTCTGACATATATACAAGGGAATATTACTCAGCCATAAAAAAGAATGAAATAATGCCATTTGAAGCAGCATGGATGGACCTAGAGATTATCATGCTAAGTGAAGTAAGTCCTTCCCTCACTTTCAAAGCACATCACTCCAGTCTCTTCTTCTGTCACCACATCACCTTCTTCCCATGTAAGGACATTGTAATTACATCAGACATAGCTGCTTAATCTGGCACAGTCTCCCATCTCAATAATCTTATTCACCTCTGCAAAGTTCTTTTTTGCCTTATTAGGTAACATATGGAGATCTTTTAATGAGGGGACATCACTAAGCCCAGCACATGGGGCTTGTGTATAAGAGGTGATGAATTAAACAAAAAGTGGGCAAGGAAAAGCCACAACAAAGTTTCTGATAATGTAAAATAACAAGTACTTTACACAGAATATCTGTTCATGTCTTAAAGATCGTAGCTGTACTGGACCAAGCGCACTGACAGGAGATACAACGTGTTTGGGTTGGGTGTAAATGTAGAAGCTGATGTGTTCTATTAAAAAACCCAAATCATGACATACAACAATGAAAAATGATCAAGTCGCTTCTCCCCAAATCTCTAAAAGGCTAGAAATTCAGTCTAAAATTATTCTTATTATTGTTTGAAATGTTAATTCTTACTGGTAAAAGGCACCAGAAAGACTCATATCAAGGACTACTCCTTGATTCTAAAGCAGCCTGTTTTCTCCAGCTTGGTACCAAGATATGGCAAGGATGACTTTTTTAAAAAGCAAAAAGGTTCAAATGATTATTTTTTGTTGAAAAAGTGCCACAGGTTATTAAACTAACATCAGGAATGGATATAATCAGATCTTATCTATTATTAATGAGGTTCTGCCTTAATGTGATCATTATAGGTGTGTGCCTTACACCTAGAAGCTATCATCTAACATAATAACAACCTGAAATAATGAGTTGCCAGCATGATATTTTTCTTCTGTGAAGGGTTATACCTATAGGGCTGCTTTTTCCTTTTCCTATAACAACAACAACAATAATAAACTGTAGCATTTTAGACAGAGACAGGTGTAAGTTTTATTTGTAATATAACGGGAACTGCTTATCATCTTTACAGTTAAGATTGGCTACAGAGCCAACACAAAAATGTTTTGAAAACCATATTACAACTTATAATAATGATCCCAGAGCCAAAAAAAACTCATGTAACTTTCTTTAACATCTACTGTGCGGATGTGTGAAAGACAGAGACAGAGAAAGAGACCGAGAGGGAGAGAGAGAGTAACAGAGATCCAAGATATGATTATGCTTAGAGGTCAATTTACTAAGAAATTAAAAAATATTTCTTCTTGTACACCAGCCTTTTAACTGCAATCTGTTTCCTTCTCTAAGGCATAAAGCTCAGAAAAGACATAAATTAAGCCTCTATGAACAGAGGAAGAGACAGACCACATCCTGAATAGGTTAGCTTCCTTTATAGCTGGTTATTACGTATAGTTGTGCTGAGGCTTGCTCACAAAAATCCTATTTAATCCTTAACACAGTTGAATTCTGTGGGGTGCGGTTACCTGGAAACCAGGTTAGGCAAACTTAAGTGTCGGGAGTGAGAGTGAATGAAGAAATAAGGCAATAAGACCCAAGTACCCAAGCATGTGACAACAGCAAAATCAGTGGAGAAAATCTCAAGGTTGGCCAATTAGAACCTTCACCTCTCCAGTGGTTATTCCACTAATTCCCCCGCTTCCTCCCTTCCTGGCTGGACTCCACTTCCTTACATTCTGCTGGATTCCAGCTCTGTGTGACTTTTGCTCTCCTGGCCTGGTTTCGGGGCAGGGTGTCTTGGAAGTATTGGTGACTTGATCTCGGTCAAGTTAGTGCTATGGCGTCTGGAGGCTCTCCCCTCCACCACCTTCCTCAGCACCAGGCTTTCCTGGCTCTTCTTTTCTTCCTTTTCCTTTTTAAAATTATTTTATTGGAGTATAATTGCTTTACAATCTTGTGTTAGTTTCTGCTGGACAGTGAAGTGAATCAGCTATATGTCTACATATATCCCCTCCCTCTTGGACCTCCCTCCCACCCCACTCCCCATCCCACCCACCTAGGTCATCACAGAGCACCGAGCTGAGCTCCCTGTGCTATACAGCAGGTTCCCACTAGCTATCTATTTTACACATGGTAGTGTATTTTTGTCAAACCTGATCTCCCAATTCATCCCACCCTCTCCTTCCCCCCTGTGTCCACATGTCCATTCTCTCTGTCTGTGTTTCTATTCCTGCCCTGCAAATAGGTTCATCTGTACTATTTTTCTAGATTCCACATATATGCGTTAATATACGATATTTGTTTTTCTCTTTCTGACTTACTTCACTCTGTATGACAGTCTCTAGGTCCATCCATGTCTCTACAAATGACCCAATTTTGTTCCTTTTTATGGCTGAGTGATATTCCATTGTGTATATGTACCACATCTTCTTTATCCATTTGTCTGTCGATGGGCATTTAGGCTGCTTCCATGACCTGGCTATTGTAAATAGTGCTGCAATGAATATTGGGGTGCATGTGTCTTTTTGAATTATGGTTTTCTCTGAGTATATGCCCAGTAGTGGGATTGCTTGGTCATATGGTAGTTCTATTTTTAGTTTTTAAGGAACCTCCCTACTGTTATCCATAATGGCTGTATCAATTTACATTCCCACCAACAGTGTAAGAGGGTTCCCTTTTCTCCACACCCTCTCCAGCATTTGTTGTTTGTAGATTTTTTGATAATGGCCATTCTGACTGGTGTGAGATGATATCTCATTGTAGTTTTGATTTGCATTTCTCTAATAATTAGTGATGTTGAGCATTCTTTCATGTGCTTCTTGTCCATCTGTATGTCTTCTTTGGAGAAATGTCTATTTAGGTCTTCTGCCCATTTTTGGATTGGATTGTTTGTTTCTTTAATATTGAGCTGCATGAGCTGTTTATATATTTTGGAGTTTAATCATTTGTCCATTGATTAGTTTGCAAATATTTTCTCCCATTCTGAGGGTTGTCTTTTCGTCTTGCTCATGGTTTCCTTTGCTGGAGTCACGTACTTTTGTGTATGTGTTCTTTATGGTTTTCTTTGAGGTGACCGTGACAGTGCATCTCTTAGATCTCTGACTGTAAGGAGTGTAGTTGCTCAAGGCCCCAGCTCCTGGCCTAAAAATCCATTCCTGCAATTCCATGAGGCCACGTTTCCTGCCAGCTGCTGTCAGTCAGTGACCTGAGCTAGGCTAGGATATGAAACTCGCCCATCACTGGGAGAAGCGGGACTCCACTGACAGATGGTTTCGGCTCAAGAACTCCTTGACAGTCCTGAACTTTTCTTAGAACTGTACCACATACTCAGACGCTGCCACCCAATCTTCCTTTTCTTTCCCTTTCACTTGGGGTCAGACCAGCATTACACAGGCTCCCAGTTCCTCCTCATTTTCTCTCACAGGCATTTCCCCTAGAAAGTTCTTCCTTGTCTTGGGTACTGCTTCTTGGGTGACCTGGACTCATATACAACCTATATTTGATATCATAAGAAATTCACCTTTCTCCATGGAAGGAGATGGAAAATTTGGTCTGGTTTTAGCATCATTTGTACAACTGCAACCAATCCCACAGATTCTTTTTTCCATAGCAAAGGCATCCATTCGTCTTTTTCTTAAAAATGTTTTTTTTCCTATTAATAATTAAGAATACATAACATTTGTGAAAAAAAACACATCTGTAAAAAGAAGGAAATAAAACTCTCCATAATCGCTCCATCCCTGAATAACCACTGTTTTCATGTCTTTTCTAAAATATACCAGAAAAGTTTTAAAATAACAATGACTAATAGAAGTTGATCTATATAGTGGTTTAGTAGAAGAGTTGGCAAACTTTATCTGTAAAGGGTCAGATTAGTGAATATTTTTGAATTTATTGGCTCTGTAGACTCTTGCAACTTTACAACTCTGCCCAGTGGGGTGAAAGTAAAAGTAACCCTAGAGGACGTGTAAATAGGAATGTGGCTGTATTCTAGTTAAACCTTACAGTATTTAAAAATCAAATAGGAGACTGGATTTGACCTGGGGGCCATGATTTGCTGACCCAGGATTTAATAAAAAGAGGAGATCTTGTTGAAAGGCCTAATCTGTGGCTGAATGGGAATTTTCAGACCCTATTTAAAATGACCAATTGGAGCCTGTAGAATCAGCCTGAGCCTTTTGCCAAGTGGCTGCTTGAGCAGAGGCCCCATCAGTGTCCTGTAAGAGAGCGACTGCTACAGGCAGGGCTCGCTTACCTCTGTGGAGTGGGTCCCAGGCCACAGGGGGCAGGCCCTAGGATGTGTGAGAGACTCCTGTTTTCTTGGAACTTCCCAAAAGGAGTAGCCATGATTTAAATTGGGAAGGAGAACCACTAAGCTGACAGCTACACTATGCTCTTTTGCTGTTGTCAGGCATGAGTTAAGTAGGTTTCTAACCCTTCCTAATGGGCTTTTCTCTTTTAATTTTGTGGCTACATAAACTTTCATAGCAAATAATGAGTTAGGGCTGCAGCCCAAATGTTATGGACTCTTTATGTATCTGGAGAGCCTGTGTGTGCAGCTCTGCATTCTAATGGCCACTTAACCAGGCACTGCCTGGGCTGAGCAAGCTTGTTTTGGCTTGAAGATGGATTCTGCAGAATGCGAGGGGAACCCACCAGAGAGCTCCTTGGCCTCACTGCCGCCCTGCCCTCTCCACGGAAGCATTTTTTCCCCAAGACTTGACAGCTGTTCCTCTTGGGTCAGAGTGAATTTTTCCCTCAGCTAGAATTCTGAGTGTGTCTGTCATGATTTGAGTGCTGAAGGATAAATTCTTACCTAGGAGTCCTGTTTTCAACATTCTACACTTGATACTCCTATTTGTCCCAGGAAATCAACATTGACTACCTATTCTCTGGCCCATCTGCTGGGGTGGCACGCTGCCTGGTTCCTGGCAGGGCGGGTGTAGTCCAAAGGGCTGAAGTTTCAGTGAGTGGTATTTGGAGGGGTGGCTGTGAGAGGTGGGGAGAGCAGTGGGCTTTGGAAGGACAGGAGGTACAGGAAACTCCTTTATCTTGCATTGTCCTCAACCTCAGGCTCCTGGCCCCATGTAGCAGCAGACCTTGCTTTACCTCTCTAGGGATCCTGCCATTTAGAAAACCTGGGCATGAGAACTGCATGTCTGCATGGGGTGTGGTGAATGTTAGAATCTTGTTTCAGTGCTTTCCCCATCCACAAATCTAGAGGGGTCGTCACCTGAGATAAAACAGAGTGAAGCAGGTAAAGCAGGTTAAAAATGATAATGTAGGGCTTCCCTGGTGGCGCAGTGGTTGAGAGTCCGCCTGCCGATGCAGGGGACACGGGTTCGTGCCCCGGTCCGGGAAGATCCCACGTGCCGCGGAGCGGCTGGGCCCGTGCGCCATGGCTGCTGAGCCTGCGCGTCCGGAGCCTGTGCTCCGCAACGGGAGAGGCCACAACAGTGAGAGGCCCACGTACTGCAAAAAAAAAAAGATAATGTATAGTGTTACCCCATTCACGTAAAATGTGTGGTGTGTGTGTGTGCACATTAGTTTTTCCGGAGGTACGTCGATGGTGGGATTATTGGTGACTTTTATTTTTCATTTCTTTTTTATTATCTGCTTTTACAAATTTCTACAATAGATACGTGGATGGTAATAATAAGAAAGCAAAGCAGAACAAAAATAGCTGCAGAATAATAGGTATAAGAGACTTTCCTAAAGGACCTAACCTCTGGCTGAGGAAGAATTTCTCAGCCCTCTGTAAAATCTTAATCAACTGGTGCTCGTGAAGTTCAAGCTGGGACTTCAGGACATGAGACAAAGGACCTGGAAACAGAGGAGATGGGGGCAGTGGCTGGAGTAGAGGAGGATGCAACGGCTGGTTCTGAAAGTGCTGGGGAGGTGAGTAAGAGCAGAGCTGGAGCTACAGAGGAGACTCAGAGTCTGTGTTATTTTCCTGAGACGCCTTCAACTGTCCCTCACCACGCCCACCCCATCCTTCCCTGGACGAGTTGATGGCTCCCTTTTCTGACTCCACAGGCTGCTATCAGAGAAGTTTTCCACTGTAGGTCCAATTCATTGAAACAATCCAGTTCCTCTCTCTAGAGGTACATGGGTTCTTTGAGAAACGGAACCATCTCCCCAGTGCTTACAAGGGAACCTGATTTATGGCAGATGCTCAAAATAAATTTCTCCCTTCCCCCAGCCAGAAAACTTTTTTTTTTACCACTCTAGTTTATTTTTATTTTTTATTTTTTGTGGTAAAATAGAACATAAAATTTACCATCTTAACCATTTTTCAGGTGTACAGTTTATTGGCGTTAAGTACATTCACATTGTTGTGCAGCTGTCACCACCATCGATCTCCAGAACGTTTTCACCTTTCCCACCTGAAACTCCATCCCGCTCCTCCCAGCCTCTGGCAGCTACCATCACCATTCTACCTTCTGTTCCTGTGAGTCTGACTTCTCTAGATACCTCGTCTAAGTGTAACTGACAATATTTGTCCTTTTGCAACTGGCTTATTTCACTTTGCATCATGTCCTCAAGGTTCATCCATGTTATAACGTGTCAGAATGTCTTTCCTTTTTAAGGCTGAATAATACCCCATTGTATGTATTTACCACATTTTGTTTATTCACTCCTCTGTTGATAGACACTTGCGTTGTTTCCCCTTTTTGGCTATTGTGAATAATGCTGCTATGAATGTGGATGTATAAATACCTGTTCAAGTGGCTGGTTTCATTTCTTTTGGGGTATATACCTAGAAGTGGAATTGCTTGGAAAACTACTCTTTAAAGGATGGCTGTAGCCTGGCATGAGGTTGAAGCCAGATGTAAAAGGGGTCGTAGGTAGAGGGATCAGAGTCCAGGTATAGTTGGGGAGCTACCCACCACAGCTATACCTACTGAATCAGAATCCTTCTGGGTGCTGGGCTAGGAATCCATATTTTTAATAAGTACTCTGGATGATTTGATGACCAGCTAGGGTTGAGGAATCATGGAATTCTATGATTTCAAGGTTTCTTTCCACTCTGTGATTGGATAAAACTCTGTCACCGCTCCTACCCATGGGGCTTCTATGAAATCTTTGGATGTTTTCCTTGCAGGTGGAAAATAGAACTTGAAGAGTGCTCACTAATTCTCACAAAAAGAGAAAGAATGGTAAACCAAATTATATTTAATAGGGTTATTTTGTTTCCAGGGGAAACAACAGTTCCCATACCTCACCTGAAGCCCATTGCTATATCACTATCTTTACCCTGTAAAGTTGTTGATTTGATAAATCCACCTGAAGATCTATAGTAATTCTAGCTACCATTTATTGTACCAAAGAGTATTCCTGACTGTCTTTTGGAAGTATTGCTTTTAATTTCCTCCAGATCTTGCAAGGCACGTATCCAACCTTCCATTTTACAAATAAGGACACAAAGACATTGAGGGCTTAAGCAAGTTGCCTCCAGCCACGTGTAATATACACCTGTTTGTATATGTGCAATGACATAACAGAAATTTAGGGTCTAAAGGAATTTCAATCCAATGCCCTCATATTCCAGATTCATATTAAGACTGAGAGGTGAATTGTCCAGCAGAGGATGCACGGTGGGTGGCACTGGATCAGAATGCATCTGCCCTGATTGACACCCTAATGTGTCTGTAGAGACTCACTCCCTTGAAATTCTTTCATGCTTTCTCCCAGCTAGGCTGTGAGTTTCATATAAGTATAACCTCATCTTATCCCTCAGTATCCCATTGTGCCTAGGATAGGGTTAGACACATAACAGCGGGTGACTGAGGGGATGGGAGTGGCAGTGCAGATGAAATGAAGAAACATTTGACATGTGGAATGACCCCCCTGAAATGGTATGATTTATTTCTGTGAATGTAAGTGGGAAGAGTTGTTCCTATTAATTATCAATGTAGTGGGGAAAGTACATGGGTTATAGAGCCCAAAAGACTTAGAATTTAATTTCATTTCACTTTTTACTACTGAAGGGGATCAGGGTATGCCACCCCCAAATATACCACTTTGGCACAGCATTATTTTGAGTTGAAGACAATGGAGGATCAACAAATGTAGGAAGAGTCTCTGCCCTCTTGTTAACTGCCTAAAAGGCAGGTCATAAATGTCCCTTTGTGAAAGTGTCCTCCTCTACCAGGAAGAGAAGGACCCTCTTATTACCAGAGATGGAGAGTCAACACTGAGACAAGTGTGCATAAACAGACTTTACTAAAATAACCCTTATTTTCCATTAGTTCCCCATATATTTCCTAGTCACTTCCACAACATTAATGTCCCTTAAAGCCTAAATTGCCTTTCCTTTGTTAAAATATTATACAAACCCCAGAGACTAACCTCTTCTTTGAGTTTCACTTCTTTTCTGTGAACGTCTGTGCATGTAAATATTAATAAAAATTGTGTGTCTTCTGTTAATCAAGCTTTTGTTAGTTTAATTTGCAGCCCTCCATACAATCACCTAAGAGGATAGTGGAAAATATTTTCTTCCTGACACTACTTTGAGATCTTGGGAAAATTGTTAAACTCTTAGCCTGATGATCCTCATCTGTAAAATAAAGAGATTAATATCTACTTTAAAGGTTTATTAGGAATAGAGGGTAAAAGCACCATTCACAGAGACTGACACATACTGGGCATAATAAATATTAGATCTTTTCCAAATTCCCTCCTAGGAAAAAGCACACCAATCTCAAGGAAAAGGCTGGTTCACCAGTCGCAGTGGGGATGCATTGCCAATGCAACTGGGGCAACTGGAGGTTGAAGTTAGGGTCAAATTTTTGGACCAGAAAAATGTGTCTGTTTATATCAAATCAAGAGAAGGGTCCAGTTGTACACACATGTTCACAGCAGCATTATTCACAATAGCCAAAGGTGGAAGCAACACAAATGTCTATCCACAGATGAATGGATAAACAAAATATGGTATATACATACAATAGAACATTATTCATCCTTAAAAAGGAAGAAAATTCTGACACAGATTATAACATGGATGAACCTTGAGGACATTATGCTAAGGGAAATAAGCTAGTCACAAAAGACAAATACTGTATGATCCCACTTAAATGAGGGATTTATAGACTACCTAGAGTAGTCAAACTCATAGAGACAGAAAGTACAATGGTTTGTCAGAGGCTGGGGCGTGGGGGGCGGGGGGAATGCAGAGTTGTTTAATGAGTATAGTTTCAGTTTTGCACGGTGAAAAACTTCTGGAGATTTGTTGCACAACAGTATGAATATATTTAACACTACTGAACTATACATTTAAAAATAAAGATGGTAAATTTTGTTATATGTATTTTACTACAATTAAAAATTAAAAAATTTTAAAAAGAAAAGAGTACAGGAGCAATGAATAATATTTTATTCCAGCAGCATGTAAAACCACATCTTTTCTTTCTGAGTCCAACCTGAAAACCTGAGGCCATTTCTTTGCAGGCAGAACTCCATCCATGCTGCAACAGGTAAGAAATAGCTTCATAATTTTCAGATTAGCAGACTTTCTCTGCTAATGTCTCACTAATTATCATGTAGACTTAGCATTGAACCATACTTATTATCAGTTAATTAGACCTTAAAATGTATCTTTGATAACACCTCTGGCATTTAATTATGTAACTGGTAACTTGTGACTGTTATTATTTTCTTTTAGTTACAAATTGAAATTTTTTATTATTTCTTATTTGATTGTATTTTCAATTTAGTATTGCTAAATAGACTCTCTTTAAATATAAAATCCCCATGGAATTTTTACTAATTAATTCTTTTTTTTAACACCTTTATTGGAGTATAATTGCTTTACAATGGTGTGTTAGTTTCTGCTTTATAACAAAGTGAATCAGCTATACATATACATATATCCCCACATCTCTTCCCTCTTGCATCTCCCTCCCTCCCACTCTCCCTATCCCACCCGTCTAGGTGGTCACAAAGCACCGAGCTGATCTCTCTGTGCTATGCAGCTGCTTCCAACTAGATATTGGTTTTACATTTGATAGTGTATATATGTAGATGCCACTCTCTCACTTTGTCCCAGCTTACCCTTCCCCCTCCCCGTATCCTCAAGTCCATTCTCTAGCAGGTCTGTGTCTTTATTCCCATCCTGCCCCTAGGATCTTCATGACCTTTTTTTTTTTTTTTTTTTAGATTCCATATATATGTGTTAGCATACAATATTTGTTTTTCTATTTCTGACTTATTTCACTCTGTATGACAGACTCTAGGTCCATCCACCTCACTACAAATAACTCAGTTTCATTTCTTTTTATGGCTGAGTAATATTCCATTGTATATATATGCCCCATCTTCTTTATCCATTCATCTATCAGTGGACACTTAGGTTGCTTCCATGTCCTGGCTATTGTAAATAGAGCTGCAATGAATATTGTGGTACATGACTCTTTTTGAATTATGGTTTCTCAGGGTATATGCCCAGTAGTGGGATTGCTGGGTCGTATGGTAGTTCTATTTTTAGTTTTTTAAGGAATCTCCATAGTGTTCTCCACAGTGGTTGTATCAATTTACATTCCCACCAACAGTGCAAAAGGGTTCTCTTTTCTCCAAACCCTCTCCACAATTTATTGTTTGTAGATTTTTTTTTTTTTTCCGTATGCGGGCCTCTCACTGTTGTGGCCTCTCCCATTGTGGAGCACAGGCTCCGGACGCACAGGCTCAGCGGCCATGACTCACGGGCCCAGCCGCTCCGCGGCATGTGGGATCATCCCAGACCGGGGCACGAACCCGTGTCCCCTGCATCAGCAGATGGACTCTCAACCACTGCACCACCAGGGAAGCCCCTATAGATTTTTTGATGGTGACCATCCTGACTGGTGTGAGATGATATCTCATTGAAGTTTTGATTTGCATTTCTCTAATGATTAATGATGTTGAGCATTCTTTCATGTGTTTGTTGGCAATCTGTATATCTTCTTTGGAGAAATGTCTATTTAGGTCTTCTGCCCATTTTTGGATTGGGTTGTTTGTTTTTTTGATATTGAGCTGCATGAGTTGCTTGTAAATTTGGGAGATTAATCCTTTGTCATTTGCTTCATTTGCAAATATTTTTTCCCATTCTGAGGGTTGTCTTTGGTTTCCTTTGCTGTGCAAAAACTTTTAAGTTTCACTAGGTCCCATTTGTTTATTTTTGTTTTTATTTCCATTTCTCTAGGAGGTGGGTCGAAAAAGATCTTGCTGTGATTTATGTCATAGAATGTTCTGCCTATGTTTTCCTCTAAGAGCTTTATAGTGTCTGGCCTTACATATAGTGTCCGGCCTCTTTAATCCATTTTGAGTTTATTTTTGTGTATGGTGTTAAGGAGTGTTCTAATTTCATTCTTTTACATGTAGCTGTCCAGTTTTCCCAGCACCACGTATTGAAGAGGCTGTCTTTTCTCCATTGTATATTCTTGCTTCCTTTATTAAAAAGAAGGTGACCATATGTGAGTGGGTTTATCTCTGGGCTTTCTACTCTGCTCCATTGATCTATACTTCTGATTTTGTGCCAGTACCATACTGTCTTGATTATGTGATTACTGTAGCTTTGTAGAATAGTCTGAAGTCTGGGAGCCTGATTCCTCCAGCTTTGTCTTTCTTTCTCAAGATAGCTTGGGCTATTCAGGGTCTTTTGTGTTTCCATACAAATTGTGAAATTTTTTGTTCTAGTTCTGTGAAAAATGCCAGTGGTAGTTTGATAGGAATTGCACTGAATCTGTAGATTGCTTTGGGTAGTATAGTCATTTTCACAGTACTGATTCTTCAAATCCAAGGACATGGTATATCTCTCCATCTGTTTGTATCATCTTTAATTTCTTTCATCAGTGTCTTATAATTTTCTGCATACAGGTCTTTTGTCTCCTTAGGTAGGTTTATTCCTAGGTATTTTATTCTTTTTGTTGCGATGGTAAGTGGGAGTGTTTCCTTAATTTCACTTTCAGATTTTTCATCATTAGTATATAGGAATGCAAGAGATTTCTGTGCATTAATTTTGTATCCTGCAACTTTACCAAATTCATTGATTAGCTCCAGTAGTTTTCTGGTAGCATCTTTAGGATTCTCTAGGTATGGTATCATGCCATCTGTAAACAGTGACAGCTTTCCTTCTTCTTTCCTGATTTGGATTCCTTTTATTTCTTTTTCTTCTCTGATTGCTGTGGCTAAAACTTCTAAAACTATGTTGAATAATAGTGGTGAGAGTGGGCAACCTTGTCTTGTTCCTGATCTTAGGGAAATGGTTTCAGTTTTTCACCATTGAGGACGATGTTGGCTGTGGGTTTGTCATATATGGCCTTTATTATGTTGAGGTAAGTTCCCTCTATGCCTACTTTCTGGAGGATTTCTGTCACAAATGGCTGTTGAATTTTGTTGAAAGCATTTTCTGTATCTATTGAGATGATCATATGGATTTTATCCTTCAATTTGTTAATATGGTGTATCACATTGATTGATTTGTGTATATTGAAGAGTCCTTTCATTCCTGGGATAAACCCCACTTGATCATAGTGTATGATCCTTTTAATGTGCTGTTGGATTCTGTTTGCTATATTTTGTTGAGGATTTTTGCATCTATGTTCATCAGTGATATTGGCCTGTAGTTTTCTTTCTTTGTGACATGTTTGTCTGGTTTTGGTATCAGGGTGATGGTGACCTCATAGAATGAGTTTGGGAGTGTTCCTGCCTCTGCTATATTTTGGAAGAGTTTGAGAAGGATAGGTGTTAGCTCTTCTCTAAATGATAGAATTCGCCTATGAAGCCATCTGATCCTGGGCTTTTGTTTGTTGGAATTTTTTTTTTAATAAATTTATTTATTTGTTTATTTTTGGCTGTGTTGGGTCTTTGTTTCTGTGCGAGGGCTTTCTCTAGTTGCGGTGAGTGGGGGCCACTCTTCATCATGGTGCATGGGCCTCTCACTGTCATGGCCTGTGTTGTTGCGGAGCACAGGCTCCAGACATGCAGGCCCAGTAGTTGTGGCTCACGGGCCCAGTTGCTCCGTGGCATGTGGTATCTTCCCAGACCAGGGCTCGAACCCGTGTCCCCTGCATTGGCAGGCAGATTCTCAACCACTGCGCCACCAGGGAAGCCCCTGTTGGAATATTTTCAATCACAGTTTCAATTTCAGTGCTTGTGATTGGTCTGTTTATATTTTCTATTTCTTCCTGGTTCAGTCTCAGAAGGTTGTGCTTTTCTGAGATTTGTCCATTTCTTCCAGGTTGTCCATTTTTTTTTTGGCATATAGCTGCTTGTAGTAATCTCTCATGATCCTTTCTATTTCTGCAGTATCAGTTGTTACTTCTCCTTTTTCATTTCTAATTCTATTGATTTGAGTCTTCTCCCTTTTTTTCTTGATGAGTCTGCCTAATGGTTTATCAATTTTGTTTATCTTCTCAGAGAACCAGCTTTTAGTTTTATTGATCTTTGCTATCGTTTCCTTCATTTCTTTTTCATTTACTTCTGATCTGATTTTTAGGATTTCTTTCCTTCTGCTAACTTTGGGGTGTTTTTGGTTCTTCTCTTTCTAATTGCTTTAGGTGTAAGGCTAGGTTTTTTATTTGAGATGTTTCTTGTTTCTTAAGGTAGGATTGTATTGCTATAAACTTCTCTCTTAGAAGTACTTTTGCTGCATCCCATAGGTTTGGGTCATCGTGTTTTCATTGTCATTTGTTTCTAGGTATTTTTTGATTTCCTCTTTGATTTCTTCAGTGATCTCTTGGTTATTAAGTAGTGTATTGTTTAGCGTCCATGCGCTTGTATTTTTTACGGATTTTTTCCTGTAATTGATATCTAGTCTCATAGCATTGTGGTTGGAAAAAATACTTGATACAATTTCAATTTTCTTAAATTTACCAACACTTGATTTGTGACCCAAGATATGATCTATCCTGGAGAATATTCCATGAGCACTTGTGAAGGAAGCATATCTCATTGTTTTTGGAGGGAAGGTCCTATAAATAACAATTAAGTCCATCTTGTTTAATGTATCATTTAAAGCTTGTATTTATGTATTTTCATTTTGGATGATCTGTCCATTGGTGAAAGTGGGGTGTTAAAGTCCCCTACTATGATTGTGTTACCGTTGATTTCCCCTTTTATGGCTGTTAGCATTTGCCTTATGTACTGAGGTGCTCCTATTGGGTGCATAAATATTTCCAATTGTGATATCTTCTTCTTGGATTGATCCCTTGACCGTTCTGTAGTGTCCTTCTTTGTCTCTTGTAATAGTCTTTGTTTTAAAGTCTGTTTTGTCCAATATGAGTATTGGTATTACAGCTTTCTTTTGATTTCCATTAGTATGGAGTATCTTCTTCCATCCCCTCACTTTCAGTCTGTATGTGTCCCTAGGTCTGAAGTGGGTCTCTTGTAGACAGCATATATATGGGTCTTGTTTTTGTATCCATTCAGCCAGTATATGTCTTTTGTTTGGGGCACTTAATCCATTTACATTTAAGGTAATTATCAATATGTATGTTCCTATTACCATTTTCTTAATTGTTTTGGGTTTGTTATTGTAGGTCCGTTCCTTCTCTTGTGTTTCCTGCCTATAGAAGTTCCTTTAGCATTTGTTGTCAAGCTGGTTTGGTGGTGCGGAATTCTCTTAGCTTTTGCTTGTCTGTAAAGGTTTTAACTTCTCCATCGAATCTGAATGAGATCCTTGCTGGGTAGAATAATCTTGGTTGTAGGTTTTTGCCTTTCATCACTTAAATATGTCCTGCCTCTCCCTTCTGGCTTGCAGAGTTTCTGCTGAAAGATCAGCTGTTAACCTTATGGGGTTTCCCTTGTATGTTATTTGTTGTTTTTCCCTTGCTGCTGTCAGTATTTTTCTTTGTATTTAATTTTTGACAGTTTGATTAATATGTGTCTTGGTGTGTTTCTCCTTGGATTTATCCTGTATGGGACTCTCAGTGCTTCCTGGCCTTGAGTAAGTACTTCCTTTCCCATATTAGGGAAGTTTTCAACTATAATCTCTTCAAATATTTTCTCAGTCCCTTTCTTTTTCTCTTCTTCTTCTGGGACCCCTATGATTCGAATGTTGGTGTGTTTAACGTTGTCCCAGAGGTCTCTGAGACTGTCCTCAATTATTTTTATTCTTTTTTCTTTATTCTGCTCTGCAGTAGTTTTTTCCACTATTTTATCTTCCAGGTCACTTATCCATTCTTCTGCCTCAGTTATTCTGCTATTGATTCCAATTTCATTTATTGTGTTGTTCATCATTGTTTGTTTGCTCTTTAGTTCTTCTAGGTCCTTGTTAAACATTTCTTGTATTTTCTCCATTCTATTTCCAAGATTTTGGATCAACTTTACTATCATTATTCTGAATTCTTTTACAGGTAAACTGCCTATTTCCTCTTCATTTGTTTGGTCTGGTGGGTTTTTACCTTGCTCCTTCATCTGCTGTGTGCTTCTCTGTCTTCTCATTTTGCTTATTTTACTGTGTTTGGGGTCTCCTTTTCACAGGCTGCAGGTTCGTAGTTCCCGTTGTTTTTGGTGTCTGTCCCCAGTGGCTAAGGTTGGTTCAGTGGGTTGTGTAGGCTTTCTGGTGGAGGAGACTGATGCCTGTGTTCTGGTGGGTGGAGCTGGATCTTGTCTTTCTGGTGGGCAGGTCCGTGTCCGGTGGTGTGTTTTGGGGTGTCTGTGACCTTATTATGATTTAGGCAGCCTCTCTGCTAATGGGTGGGGTTGTGTTCCTGTCTTGCTAGTTGTTTGGTATAGCGTGTCCAGCACTGTAGCTTGCTGGTTGTTGAGTGAAGCTGGGTCTTGGCGTTGAGATGGAGATCTCTGGGAGATTTTTGCTGTTTGATATTACATGGAGCTGGGACGTCTCTGGTGGACCAATGTCCTGAAGTTGCCTCTCCCACCTCTGAGGTACAGGCCTGACACCTTGCTGGAGCATCAAGATCCTGTCAGCCACATGGCTCAGAAGAAAAGGGAGAAAAAGAGAAAGGAAGAAAGAAAGAAAAATTAAAATAAAATAAAGTTACTGAAATAAAAAATAATTATTAAAAATTTAAAAAATTTAAAAAGTAATTTAAAAAAATAAAGAAAGAAAGAAGAGAGCAACCAAACCAAAAAACAAATCCACCGATGATAACAAGCGCTAAAAACTATACTTAAAAAAAAAAACCCAAAAAATGGACAGACAGAACCCTAGGACAAACGGGAAAAGCAAAGCTATACAGACAAAATCACACAAAGAAGCACACACATACACACTCACAAAAAGAGAAAGAGGAAAAAAATATATATATATATCGTTGCTCCCAAAGTCTACCTCCTCAATTTGGGATGATTCATTGTCTATTCAGGTATTCCACAGATGCAGGGTACATCAAGTTGATTGTGGAGATTTAATCCGCTGCTCCTGAGGCTGCTGGGAGAGATTTCCCTTTCTCTTCTTTGTTTGCACAGCTCCCAGGGTTTAGCTTTGGATTTGGCCCCACCTCTGCGTGTAGGTCGCCTGAGGGCGTCTGTTCTTCGCTCAGACAGGACGGGGTTAAAGGAGCAGCTGATGCGGGGGCTCTGGCTCACTCAGGCCGGAGGGAGGGAGGGGTACGGAGTGCGCAGCGTGCCTGCGGCGGCAGACGCCCGCATGATGTCGCACCAGCCTGAGGCGCGCAGTGCGCTCTCCCGGGGAGGTTGTTCCTGGATCCCAGGACCCTGGCAGTGGTGGGCTGCACAGGCTCCGGGAAGGGAGGTGTGGAGAGTGACTTGTGCTCGCACACAGGCTTCTTGGTGGTGACAGCAGCAGCCTTAGCATCTCACGGCCGTCTGTGGGGTCTGTGCTGATAGCCGCGGCTCGCTCCCGTTTCTGGAGCTCCTTTAGGCAGCGCTCTGAATCCTCTCTCCTCGTGCACCAGGAAACAAAGAGGCAAGAAAAAGTCTCTTGCCTCTTCAGCAGCTGCAGACTTTTCCCGGACTCCCTCCCGGCTAGCCGTGGCGCACTAGCCGCCTTCAGGCTGAGTTCAAGCAGCCAACTCCAGTCCTCTCCCTGCATCCGACCGAAGCCGAGCCTCAGCTCCCAGCCCCCGCCCTCCCTGGCTGGTGAGCAGACAAGCCCTCTCGGACTGGTGAGTGCTGGTCGTCACCGATCCTCTGTGTGGGAATCTCTCCGCTTTGCCCTCCGGAGCCCTGTTGCTGCGCTCTACTCCGTGGCTCCGAAGCTTCTCCTCCGTGGCTCCGAAGCTCCCCACCTCCGCCACCCGCAGTCTCCACCTGCGAAGGGGCTTCCTAGTGTGTGGAAACCTTTCCTCCTTCACAGCTCCCTCCTACTGGTGCAGGTCCCATCCCTATTCTTTTGTCTCTGTTTTTTTCTTTTTTCTTTTGTCCTACCCAGGTACGTGGGGGAGTTTCTTGGCTTTTGGGAGGTCTGAGGTCTTCTGCCAGCATTCAGTAGGTGCTCTGTAGGAGTTGTTCCACGTGTAGATGTATTTCTGATGTATTTGTGGGGAGGAAGATGATCTCCGCGTCTTATTCTTCTGCCATCTTGAAGCTCCTCCTATGAATGTTATTAAGAGGATATATGACTACAGTAAAGTATAATTAGATCTCATTTTTGTTTCTTGATATCATATTGATTGTGATAACAGTTTTGTAGTTTTTACAGCTTATATGGTAATGGTCACATTAAATTGATAGTCTATAAAACGCACATTTTAATGCATATTTAAGAAGCATATTACAAAGAGAGAGACTTTGGGAAAAGGAAAAGTAGCTATCATTCTTGATACTATTTGGCAAAAGTTCACAATAAATAAATTGCCTGTTTTCAGGGTCACTTTTTGCCTAAAATCCAATAACATTTAAGAATTTATGTCATAAAAAATTAACTCCTACTGTTGGAAAACAGAAAAGCACTACTCATGTGTTTCCAATGTTGTGAAAGTCACAATATGTTCTCCCAAAAGCTGTATGGACATCTACTCATATTTTATTTTATTTTTTAAAATTATTTATTTATTTATTTTTTGGCTGTGTTGGGTCTTAGTTGTGGCGTGCGGGTTTCTCTGTAGCTGTGGCACATGCATGGGCTCCAGAGCACGTGGACTCAGTAGTTGCAGCGTGCAGTGTCTCTCGTTGTGGCACACGGGCTCCAGAGTGCATGGCCTCTGTAGTTGTGGCAAGTGGGCTCTCTAGTTATGGCACGCAGGCCCAGTAGTTGTGGCACATGGGCTTAGTTGCCCTGTGGCATGTGGGATCTTAGTTCCCCGACCAGGGATTGAACTTGCATCTCCTATATTGGAAGGTGGATTCTTAACTGGTGGACCACCAGGGAAGTCCCATCTACTCATATTTTAAATGTCCTATTGTACATTAGGAAATGTGCAGTGAATCTTTTTGTAAAATGAAGGATCCCTTTTTAGAATAATGTGATTAATTTCCTCTCTGTAGGAGAACTCTAGGTCGGTTAGAAACTAGATCATCTAGTCAGATTGGCTGGTAGATTCTAAGCCCCTTGAGTGCAACATTCTATCTTTTTAAAATCTTAACATCATTTATAGTTCCTCACGTGGTAGTTCACATATAGCAGGTGTTTGTTCAGCTTTCTTGGGGTATAATTAACAAATAAAATTTTAAGATGTTTAAAGTGTATATCATGTGATATGATATACATATACATTGTGAAAGATTTCTTCTCATCTAGTTAATTAACACATCCATCACCTCACATACTTATCTTTTATTGTGTGTATGTGAGAACACTTAAGTTTTACTTTCAGCAAATTTCAATTATACAATACAGTGTTATTAACTAGAGTCACCATGTTATACATTAGCTCCTCAGAGCTTATTCATCTTATAGCTGAAAGTCTGTACACTTTTACCATCCTCTCCCTATTTCCCCCACTCCCCAGCCCCCAGCAACCACTTTCCTACTGTGTTTCCCATGAGTTTGACTTTTTATTTAGATCCCACATATAAGTGATACCATGCAGTATTTTTCCTTCTTTGTCTGGCCTATTTCACTTAGAATAATGTCCTCAATTTCCATCCATGTTGTCTGAAACAGCAGGATTTCCTTCTTTCTCATGGCTGAATAATACTCCATTGCATACATATACCACATCTTTTTGATCCTTTCATCCACTGATGGATACTTAGGTTGTTTCTGTAACTTGGCTGTTGTGAATAATGCTGCAATGAATGTGGGAGTGCAGATATCTCTTTGATATCCTGTTTTCATTTCCTTTGGATATATACCCAGTAGTAGGATTACTGAATCCTACGGTTTGAATATTCATTGCCTGTTGAGTGAGAGAGCTTGGAGAAAATTAAAGAAACTCTGCTTTTTGTGCTTTCTCTCCAAAATGGAGACGATGAAACATGCCTTAGGAAAACAAGATTCTGATATGGAAACGTTACCCAGAGCCTGAAGAATTGGTGGATACTTGGTCACAGAGGAGAGTGTGGAATATATAAGGAATAATGATGCAAAATAGATAAGGAAACTCTGGTAGTAGGGTCAGGTGTAGGCGTGAAAGGTAAGCTATGTGAAACATATTCAGATTTGAATTTCTACAACTAATCTTAGACAAATAGATGGATTGATTTATATAGTTTTCCATATCCTGATTTGTAATAAAAATGTAATAAATTAGCTGGAATTTGGGGTACCATTTGAAGTGTAGCATAGATGAAGAAGCTCTTTGCTCAAAGCCACAAAGAAAAAAGAAATCATTGTTTAAAGTCACAGGAGTATGATGCATCAGTCATTAACTGAAAGTTTTTGTAAACATAATTCTCATTTTTCAATTCAGATTAAATGGGAAGATTTTAAAAACAAATTTGGACAACTTAGTTTTGCTCTTCACAGAATAGCAACTGCTCTGTTGTCTTCCTTTTGCTAAACAGCAGATCATTGGTCATATACAATCTAAGGAACAGAGTGTGAAAACACTAGCCTTCTTTCTTTTCTAAACATGAGCTTTCTTATCAAATCCAAACAGCTTTGATTTGAATATTTGTGTAAACTAATTTACAGTTTCCTTCCCTGAAGTGAGTGATCCTTGTATAGAAGGAACGTATGTAGATGTCAACATGCTTTCTCAAAGAGCTGTGTCATAGGTTATAGGGCTTAGTGGGGAAAAAAAGATAGACTAGTCGAGAGAGAGAGTTACACAGACATAGAAAACAAACTTATGGTTAGCAAAGGAGACAGAGAAGGGGAGGGATAAATTAGGAATTTGTGATTAACAGATACACACTACTATGTATAAAATAGATAAACAACAAGGACCTACTGTATAGCACAGGGAACTATATTCAATATCTTGTAATAATCTATAATAGAAAAGAATCTGAAAAACTATATATATATATATATATATAAGTGAATCACTTTGCTGTACACTTGAATCATTTTAAGCCAAGTATACTTCAAAAAAAAAAAAAAAGCAGAGAGAGAATACCTCGCTGTGTGGTCTTGGGCAGCCTATTAAACATCTCTGAGACTATATCTTGACTTGTAAAATGGGGCAATGGGTCATTGTTAGGATAAGAGAAAATATTTGGAAAGCATATGCCGTTTGATTTGTGCTTAATAAGTGCTAGTTAATTTACTCTTATGATTGTAAGGAGCTGAGATGCAAATTGCAATGCCACTGAAAGGGAAACCAATCAATTAGCCAAAGAGGAACACGAAAATGGAAGTAAAACCAGAAAAACAAAACTGTTTAACACACAGAAGCTGTAGATGAGCTTTGGGGAAATAGCAGTTGTGTTTACCCAAAGCAGCTTCAGTGTATTTTGTTTGGGGAAGAATGGAGTGAGATCATGTAAGGGACCTTGGACAAGAGTGGGGCTAATAACAGTACTCATCTCATAGAGTTATTTTAGGGGATTAAATGAGATACTATTTGTGATGCACCATGTATAGTACTTAGAACAAAATAAATGAACAGAAATAAAAGGGTCTTTTCAGACCAAACACATATTTTATTGATGAAGAAAGTGAGGCTCAGGAGAATTAGGTAACTCTAAGCTTACACCAAAGGAAAAATAGGCCCTTGGTCACCTGATTCCTAAGTCCAGGACTCTTTCTATTTTACCATCCTTCTGAAGTTATTTAAGAATCATTGCAATATACTCCATAACTTCCTACATTTATTCAATAACTAAATCACATTTCTGAGAAATTATTCTGTTCACAATGCTTAGTGTCTAGGAACCCTGAATAATAATGGAATAATAATGCTTTAGATGGTATTTAAGAGTTTATCAAGGTACAGGTAACGCATTTAGATTGTATTACTATCATTATCCTCTTATGAAGCCTGGCTGCTGCCCCCTGGTGCTGGTGGTGTGGAAGTCCAGAACTTCATGGAAGTTCTGCCCAATGTCTAGGTTTGAGTCAAATGTTGATAAGAAATTAAACAAGCAGTCCTTCAAACCAAACATCCGTGCTCATGATCTGTTACAAGCCAGAGACCACCTAAGCATACCAATGGGTAGCAGAATGACTTCACCTTACTTAGAAAGTAATCCGTTTCTGAGAAACCATTGCAGGCAGTTTGGCACAGCTGAACTTCATCTTTAACCTTTCACTGTGATTTATGTGATTAGGCTACTGGAGGATGTGGTTTACAACAGCATGATTAAAGCACTTTGAGGAAATAATTTCTGTCTCAAGCAGCTTGCGTACATTTTTGTTTTCAAGTGTTTGTCCTTTCTCATTAAAAGGAGAGACAGGAAGTGGAGAAATACTGACTTTTAAACATTGTCTTGGACAGAAAAGAGAGATGAGAAAACAACAGAGTCAAAGCCAGGGTGCTGGTCTTTTGCAGACCTGTACAGTATGGTTTCTTGCCTTAGCATTCCCCAGATTTGTGAATTTCATCCATCTGCCAGGGATTTGTGTTTTTCCTAAACTTAGGAGACCCATCAACTTTTAAATGTTAACAAGCAAGGACTTATTTAAAAACAAACAGGGCTTCCCTGGTGGCGCAGTGGTTGAGAGTCCGCTTGCCGATGCAGGGGACACGGGTTCGTGCCCAGGTCCGGGAAGATCCCACATGCTGCGGAGTGGCTGGGCCCGTGAGCCATGGCCGCTGAGCCTGCGCGTCCGGAGACTGTGCTCTGCAATGGGAAAGGCCCACAACAGTGAGAGGCCCCATACTGCAAAAAAAAGAAAAAGAAAAAAATAAAAACAAACAAACACACATGACTATCTAAGAACTAATTTTATAAAAGAAAGGACATTTTAATACCAGAAAAATAAGACAAGCATAACTGTATAATAATGGGCAATTTTATCCAAGGAAATATAATTGTTGTATTAGTCTTTTGTTTTCTCATTTTAGAGTTTCCTATTCGGAGGACCTGCTCAAATCCAGTTCAGACTAATTTTAGTCCAGAAATATTAAACTCTGCTTCTGCATTTACCTCTGTGCCTCAGGTTATGTTTAGAGCTTCCCAAAGAGTCTTCAAAATCAATGAAGTTTATAGGCAATATATGTTGTTCCACATTTATGGGAGTAGGGAGGAATGTTTTAAGAATTCAGCTGAGTAGTGAGATTCGCAAATCCCAAGATTCTGAGTCATCATTCTGAACTCTACTTGTCCTTTGCCATTTTCTTTTGAGAAATAGGATCTTGTGCTCTTGCACCATGGTACTTTACATCTCAACAAAAAGGAAAAGAGTACATGTTCTTTCTGGAGAGAGTAGGTTGTGGGTGACCTATCTGAGTTCACTGGCTCACTGAACATTGATTAACATTTAAAATGTATGCAAACTTGACTCCTAATTAAAGTCCAATAATGTAAGACTTTGAACCTGTTCACTGCCTTTGGAAATAATCACAGATGTTGGCTGCTTATCATGAAAAAGTCATTCTGGTAAATGACCAACTCCCCCACCTTCTCCCATCAGCTGCAAAAGTGATTCTCCATTGTAGGGATCTGCAAATGGTGCATGTTGCAGAGTCCAACGTCTCCTGGTAGCTGGAATTGTTATGCAAATTATCTCAGTTATAGGAAGAATAAACTTTATAGAGCTCCTGTCATATGCGAATTTGCAAGCAAGTACCACATTTGGAGATGGAGAACCCTAGCGTTGATCTGTAGGGTCATCAAGAGCTCTTGATGGCAATTTGAGCATGGTGGTGATAAAGGATAAGAGACCCTTCTTCCCATTCTTTATTCTTACTCCTTTGCTTTGCTCAGTCTTTGTGGGAGGGTGTATACGGAGCACAGAGAGGGAGTCAGAAAAAAGTGATGAAATCCAAAAGACGTCAGAGGACACAAATATTCAGGCACCAGGTATTAGTTGCATGTTGAAGAATTAGTCAATTTGTTTGCCAGAGATGGGGAGAGAATCCAAGTAAGAATGAAAGGCTCAGTCTCAGAAGAGGAAAAGAGGAAAAAGTGAGAACCAACATTAATTGTGTACTTGCTGTGTGCCAGAGATTCCAGTATGTGTATTACCCATTTTCTCATCTGACCTGTATGATAGCCTGATGAACCAGGTTGTGTTATTTTACAGGTGAAGAATCTGGGGTTCAGAAAGGTTGGTGTGCATGTGGAAGGGTCTAATGACTCAAAGCCAAATTTCAACTCTAAATCTGATTTGAAAATTCATGGCCTTTGCCCCTTCAAGCTGCCTCTTAAAAGTACTCAAAAATGCATCCTTGGAAATGAACCTTGGAAACATGATTTCAGAGCTGTAGTTTCAATCCTATGTTCGCCTGGACTTTAGTGCCACAGAGGCAATGCGGTTACCATAGCTGTTTTTCTCAGAAGTAATTCTGGCAAGACCAGGGCACCACGGTCCTGGAACGGAACATGATAGAACAGGTAGCTACAGAAGCTTTGGGGAGCTCTTCTGTGTGCTTCATCAAGCCCTCTCCCCATACTCTGTATGGTAGATATGGGGTGGGTAAGTTAGCTGTGACTTGCTCTAAGCAAATATTGAAATGTAGTCAGCAAAGGAAATCATTTTCAACTTTCGGAAATCATTCATTTGATGGGGACATTTAAGGAATGCAGGTTATTTCTTTGAAGATTTATGAACAGAAAAACTGATGATGAGCTATGAGGGAATAAATTGTCCCCTCTATTTTTATCCCTCTCTCTGGTCTGGCAGGATTTGCCAAATATTTGTAAGACTCGGGACACAAGTACAAATGGAGGCCTAGATACCACATGTCTAAATATTTAAAATTTTAAAGCCAACTATAAAACTATTACATATGTTCTATCATTCTACTTTATAAATATGCCTTTATTATTATGACATGGAAGACCAGGTTCGCCTCTAGACTCCTTGACTCCGTGGAGCTCCACTCTGGAATGTGTGAGTACAGGAAGAGCAGGCCCGGTTCCCGGACTACAGCCCGCCTCCTTCTCTTCCCCTGCCTCCCATATTCCTGCATTGTAAGAGGCCCCAGAAGCGCTCATGTGTACACCCCAGGCTATCTGTCCAAGCTCCATCCACAGGCTCCACAAAGAGCTACCCTCTCTCTATTCACCCCTTGGCAGTAGGGCTGTGCATCCTGGCAGTGCAGTCTGGGCTTTGGAGAACAGATCTGTGGAAGAAAATCATACTGGTCCTAGTAGCAGTTTGGGGGAAGTTTGGGAAGGGGATTGTAGGGTCTCCAGAACCCAGAGGTAGTCTAGAAGAGGGAGGTATGGGTTTTGGGTGGGCATATCTTCTTGACCATACAGACTTCTCACCCTATGGGAAGGGTTGTAGCTGGAGAAGATGCTGGAGAGGGGCCTTTTGGCCTGGGACCCAGGGCAGGCCCCTCTTGCTGGTTTGAGTGACACTACTGTCACTATTGTTCATAGTTATATGGGAGAGGAGGGCAGCCTGTAAGTGGGAGATGAGAGTGCAATTTGTTGCAGGGCAAATATTCTTCAATATTAAAATACATTTTAATTCATTTTTATTGGACCAATTCTTCAATATTAAAAACATTTTAGTTTACAGTTTTCTTACAAAATGAAACTAGCCAGTATTACTCTAACTAATACAACTACAGAGTTCTCTGCACTTTCGTGATGTGGAAAGGTCATCGACTAGCTTTTGAAGACCTTATATTTTGTTTGTAGAAGAGTCTGTCAGGGAAAAAAATTGTTGATGCATGTAATCAACAACTTTAATCTTGAAGTTATTGGAAGAAGATGAGCACAGAATTCATAAAGGCCATTTTCAGAAAGTCACTTTTCTGATTCCAGCTGCATTCTAATTAATATCATGAAGTGTTAGCACACTAAGTAAGGAGCAATTATTAGCTATCAGATTCTGGGTTTGGGAGAGAAATGATGGTATATTGTGCATAATTTTTGCATCATTAAAAATTAAATCCCATAAGCATAATGACTCAAACATCAGGCCCTGACAGCATCTGCAGATGATAAACTATGGTATGTAAAAAAACAATTTACTAGGTAATGATGCAATATTTTCTATATTTAGACAGCAGTTCCCAAAAAAGGCAAAATGATACTTTATATCAAATTATTTCTAGGCAGAAGTTAGCAAAAGAATAAGGATATATAAGATAGGCTATTGTATAGAAATACCTCACAGTTTTTGTATTTTATAGCAGGTGATTTAACTAGAAGAACATAGATTTTGTTGTCAAATAGACCCAGGTTTGAATCTTAGGCTCACAATCTTTCTAGCCTTGTGAACTTGAGCACGTTTCTTTTTTCGCGGTACGCGGGCCTCTCACTGTTGTGGCCTCTCCCGTCGTGGAGCACAGGCTCCGGATGCGCAGGCTCAGCGGCCATGGCTCACAGGGCCTAGCCACTCCGCGGCATGTGGGATCTTCCCGGACCGGGGCACGAACCCGTGTCCTCTGCATCGGAAGGCGGACTCTCAACCACTGCGCCACCAGGGAAGCCCTTGAGCAGGTTTCTTTATCTCACACTTCAGTGAAACTGAAGGTGGAATCTTCAGTTTCACCAACTGTCAAAACAGACACCTTACCTTATAGAGTTTTTGTGCAGATTAGATGAGATAACATAGTTAAAGTACTCCACACGGGTTTGGGGCATAGTAGACACTTAATAAACATTAGTTCATTTCTCCCTTCTTTTTCCCATGTTGTTGAGCTCTTTCTCTGAGGAGAGTACCCTAAAATAAGAATCTGTTGCTCCAGTAGAAAGTCAAGCTCATGGGATGAATCACAATAGAGATCAAAAATTGCTGATTATATCATTTATTTTGTGTCTAGTAGTTTGTACTTCTTAATCCTCTTTCCCCATCTTGTCTCTGCCCCCACCCCTTTCCCTGCTGGTCACCACTAGTTGTTCTTTGTATCTGTGAGCACAGCACTGGAAATATAGCCAATATTTTATAATAACTTTAAATGGAGTATAATCTATAAAAATATTGAATCACTGTTATATGCCTGAAACTAACAGAAAATTGTCAATCAACTATACATCAATTAAAAAAAAAAACACTGCTGATTGAAATTTCCCAGGAACTCTTGAAGACACAACTGTGAGATCTCTGAACTCTTAAGCCAATGATGCACACACAGCCAACCTCTATGGAAGCTGCTAAGATTTCCATGGGTGGGAGAGTGACTGACATTTGTACCTCTTGGTTTGCTTTTCCGGGAGGACTTGCCGTAGTTACCTCAGTGATGATTTTAAACTTTCAAGGGAATAAAATGTAGCTGATGTCTGAGACCACCCAGGATGTTACGACAATGAGCTAATGAGAACAAGACCACAGATTTGATCTTGTTTCAGTCCTTGAGCCATATGTAGCCTGCCATTGTACTCTCTGACTGGTCGGCTCACAAATGTGCCCTCTGGGTCCAAGTTGGGACTAGAAGAGAGACTTTGGGTGGTGACCATTAACTGGTGAGATGATTTCCATTCTTGAATGGCATTTGTGACTTCTGGGACCCTAAGCAACTGATGTATCTGCATTCCTCAGGTTTTCTTACTATAAGTGAGATTAGCCACCTTTGTCTTACATTCTCCCTTGAGAATCCTTAAGCAAAAACAATTACCTGCACAGTGCAGTGTCAGTGATAATTTTGCATCTGGTTCCATGCCTGTTGTATGGTAGTGTGTAATAAGTGCTTGTCCTTCCAATATGTGGGGGGATGTCGGTGTAGTGGAAATTGCTCAGGCTTTAGAACCAGAAATACCCACGTTCCTGTTCCTCCTCTATCACTTATTAGCTACGAGGCCTTAGTGTGGTTACTTTACTTCTCTAGAACTCAACTTCCTCACCTGCAAAGTGGGGATAATAACACCAAATTATAGAGTTATTTTGAGGATTAAATGAAATGATACATAAATATTGTTTCCTTTCCTCTTTCAGCTCCAGCTGAAAGTAAAATAACACAAAGAAGGAGTGTGCTGGGGCTTAGTCATGAGGTAATTAATGGAATATTGTAATAGGTATTCAGAATTTATTTGTGGCTTCCCAGAAGCTTTATATATTTCAGGGATTTCCTACACCTTTTGTGGTCTGTTGAAAGTCCCCCTCTTGTTTTCAAGCATCCTATATGCATCCATTCTATGTTCATTTTAAGAACAGTTATTCTTTTTGTTCGTAAAGGGAAATATGTTCTCTCTACCATCTTGAAACTGGAAGTCCCAGGCTTGCAAATGTTTTTAACATCTTAGTTTTCTTCTTTTCCCTTGAGTTGCCTCTCAGTTAAGGCAGTGCCTGGTAGCAGTGGTAGGGCAGTGGGGTGCTGAAAAGGAGTCATGGACACATTCAAATTTTTATGTGTACATTATGAGGTAGAAAGAAAAATAGAAAAATTATGTATCAAAGTGGAATGAGAGAGTGGTATGGACATACACTACCAAATGTGAAATAGATAGCTAGTGGGAAGCAGCCACATAGCACAGAGAGATCAGCTCAGTGCTTTGTGACCACCTAGAGGGGTGGGATAGGGAGGGTGGGAGGGAGATGCAAGAGGGAGGGGATATGGCAATATATGTGTACATATAGCTGATTCACTTTGTTATACAGCAGAAACTAACACAACATTGTAAGGCAATTATACTCCAATAAAGATGTTAAAAATAAAATAAAATAAGAAAAATTAAAAATAATGAAATGGTTCCCTCCAGATAGTCAAGATTTGAAAAAAAGTCTAGGGGTTTCCGTAGAAGTAACAGGATAAGAATGAAGAGAAAGAATATTGGTTTGAGATTCAGAGGATCCAAACTTCTACCCAGTTTTACCATCCCCTCTTTGTAATCTGGCCAACTTGCACCTGCTCTTTGGGCCTTGGTTCCATCTCCTTTAAAACGGTGGTGAAGGAGGGACATCACACGGATGGCTTCCATTGTCTCACTCAAGTCTTGAAACAATTAAGGTCAACACCTAATTCCTCGAGTGTCTTGGGAATTCCTTGCTGGAGGTTTAAAAGTAGAGTTCTGTGGAAAAAAACAAATGATAGACCCATGATATGAGGATTCTATTTTAAGAAGAGGGACTGAGGGTGAAACTCTAGGAGCCAAAGATGTCATAACATTTTAATAGCAATATTGGTATATAAATATTAAACTGTGAAACTTTTTGTTCAGTATGACCTAACCAAAGGGAAAGAGATCAGTCACACAAACCAATTAAAAAATATTCATATGGAAATAAGGTCCATTTGTAAGTGTCTGCCTGCCTTACAACCTTGCTGATAGTAAAGTAGATATAAATAAATAATAAGTTTTTACTAAAATGAGTGCAACCTACCAAATATTATGCACGCAGCTACAGAAGCTATAATTGGATACCAATAACCTCATACAGCTTGTCCATGCAGAGACTGTGCTTAAGTGCCTTATCAAACAATAGATCATACATAAAAAAATTGAAAGTAGAGTGTTTTTTGAGTGAAATCAAATTAGACCTAAGGACACTGCTTTAGATCTTTGAATACCTTACATCTCTTTGTGTCTTCGAAATTTTGTTTTTGTATTATAATCTTAATGAAGAGAGTAGAACAGAAAGATCCAAGTTTATTCTTCCTTGCTCAGAGTGAGGTAATAGCAGCTTTCAAAAGGTAAAAGCCAAGGCATTTGGAAAGGGTGGAACAGGAACGATTGATGATTGGGATAAATGGAGATTTCATTAATTTTTTCACTCAGTGGGTATTAAAAGTTTCACAAAGGAAAAGTGAATGGACAAAGAGGAATTTCATGTTTATAGAAGACATGTATGACCTAATGTGGAATTATTTTACCAATATGTGAAATTTCCAGGAAGCAAGGGAATGGAAGTGGGGAGTCAGTTGTGAAGGTAAGGTTGCATGGGAGGATGAGATGGGGGGAAAAGGACCACTCCAGAAACCATATGGAGAGAGAATAAGAGATGCGGGAATGTCTTAGAGAGAAATGTCACGAACATCAGCAAAATAAGTCAAAGAGAAGATGGGCTGCCAGGAAACAATGGAAAAGAGTATGGTTAACATAAAAAGATATTGACAGGATCGACAGAATTATTGTGAAGATTGTGCCTGGAATTAAGGCATCATGAAAGAGCTAACGAGGGGTGATTTTATTTTATTTTACTAAATATTTATTTATTTATTTGGCTGTGCCGGGTCTTAGTCGTGGCACACGGGATCTTCGTTGCGGCATGTGGGATCTTTTTAGCTGCAGCATGTGGGAGCTAGTTCCCTGACCAGATATTGAACCTGGGCCCGCTGCATTGGGAGTGTGGAGTCTTAGCCACTGGACCACCGGGGAAGTCCCAACGGCTGATTTTAGAAACACAATTGGCACGATATAAGTTGTCAGGATGCATAAAGAATGAATTTATTCTCAGTAGGGAAAGAGCATTAACTCCTATCTGTTGTAAATGGGAGAACTTGAACCTGTAGAAGGTGAAGGGGAAAGGAATCAACTTTTTAAAGCCTTTATTATATTGTCACTTGTCATAGATTATCTCATTAATCCTGACAACTCTAGGTTATTATACCCATTTTATATAAAAGAGGAAGGAAAACGCAGACATTTTAAGTAATTTGCCCAGGGCATACAGCTAGTAAGTAGTAGGGCTGGGATTTCAACCCAGGTCTATCTGATTTGAAAGTAAACAAGGTGTATCAGTCAGGGACTGATACAGGAGACTGAAACCACAGCAACTAATTTGCAGAATTCATTATTAAAAATTGTATGAAAGGTATTAAAGAACTGGAAATGCAGTAAATGAACATTAAGGCATCACAGAGGTAGCAGCTGAGGAAGCAGTGACCATCCATTGAGGGAGCCAAGGAAAGAGGGTGACGTTACCAAGCCGAGCCGCTTGGAGGACGGACCCTGGGGCTGGAACCGCCCCCACCCCCCTTTGGGGGAGGTGCACGATTTGCTGGCGCTGGTGTCTCAGAGGTGAGATGAGGCTGCTTTTGCCAGTGTTGTAAAAACTGCAGTCAACTGCTGGTGCTGGTGAAGAAGCGCTACTGGGATGACACTCAGAGAAACTGGAAGTTGAAACCATGAGCAAGGCCCCTCTTTCCCCTCTTGACTGCCAGTCTCCCTAGCGCCCCCTGTTGGCGAAGTCTAACAGCATCTGGCAAAGGACAGAAAGGTGGCTCAGAGTTCCAGTCTCAGCATCAGTGTAGAAGGGCAAGTCTGAAGTAGGGTACATAGCTTGATGATCAGAACAGAGAAGAGAAATTCAGGAAGGCGGTTGCAATATTTCACCCCTGTAACGGTTCCGAAGAGTTTTATGGCCGATTTTAATATTGGTTTTGTGGAAAGGGGCATGAACAGCCACATCTCATTAATTTCTTCAAATTAATGTAAAATCTAAACTACAGAATACGTTTGGAAGACATATAGCTTAAAAATTTCCCAAGTATACACAAAGCTGCTTTAATTGGACCTTAAATAAAAACGCATGTTAATTGCCCTGTGCAGTAAGGTAGGAAAAGACAATTAATTGTTTAGCTACTGAAGAGTCTCTGTTATTAGGACAGAAGGACAATTAGCTTTAAAAGCATTGCTCAGAACATGTGTTTTTTTTTTTCTCAGTGTTTCTCTTTTCCAAAAGAGAAGAGAACAAACCAAACCCTTTTCCACAATAACTACACTTTTGAGAAAGCAAGTGATAAACAGGAATTAGGAAAGAGAAAACATTCCCCAAAGCCCATGGGGATGACAATTCCTGGTTAACTGTAAAAACTGGAGAACATAATTGAGACAGATGACCAGATTTAGGAAAAATAAACCTCACCATTAAAATCTAATTAAATATTTGCATTTCAGCATTAAGTTTCTTCTCAAAAGTTTTGTGAGCAGCAGGGTGACAGTGAAGATTATTGACTATAATTTGCTGAAGTTTTTTAAACTAAATTAGTTTTGTGCAATGTATGGAAGGTTTACTCAGCAGCGCTTATCCGGTGGCTGCTTTATTATTCTTTTAAAGTGAATCATTTATAACTGTTCTCAGAGATCTTTTATCAGCCACTTATCTCCTTCAACTGGACTTGTGACGCCAAGGGATAAAATGAATTGCTGGCTAATATTGTGAGAATTAATCAGACCACAACAGCGGGAGAGTAATGACTTACTTGCACTTAGATATTTGCATTTGGCAGTAAAATCACAACAAAAATATAAGGACGTTTAATCTTTGGCTTTGACTTGAACACTGGAACGTGTTGGCAATATAAAAAACTAAATACAAGAACTGTGTGCTTTAATTTTGGGTGATTAATCAGAGGCATTATGCCTCTGAGAAGAAAGCTCTTATTTGATGCAAATATTTAAAAAAAATTTTTAATTTAATTTATTTTTTATACAGCAAGTTCTTATTAGTTATTTTATATGTATTATTGTATATATGTCCATCCTTATCTCCCAATTCATCCCACCACCACCATCCCCCCCCCCCACTTACCCCACTTGGTGTGCATACGTTTGTTCTCTACACCTGTGTCTATTTCTGCCTTACAAACCAGTTCATCTGTACCATTTTTCTAGATTCCTCATATATGCGTTAATATACGATATTTGTTTTTCTCTTTCTGACTTACTTCACTCTGTATGACAGTCTGTAGGTCCATCCACGTCGCTACAAATAACTCAATTTCGTTCCTTTCTTTTTTTTTTTTTTTGTGGTTCACGGGCCTCTCACTGTTGTGGCTTCTCCCATTGCGGTGCACAGGCTCTGGACATGCAGGCTTAGCGGCCATGGCTCATGGGCCCAGCCGCTCTGCGGCATGTGAGATCTTCCCAGACTGCATTGGCAGGCAGACTCTCAACCACTGTGCCACCAGGGAAGCCCCTCGTTCCTTTTTATGGCTGAGTAATATTCCATTGTATATATGTACCACATCTTTTTTATCCATTCATCTATCATTGGACATTTAGGTTGTTTCCATGTCCTGGCTATTGTAAGTAGTGCTGCAATGAACATTGGTGTACATGTGTCCTTAAAAACCTAAAAATAGAACTACCATATGACCCAGCAATCCCACTACTGGGCATATGCCCTGAGAAAACCATAATTCAAAAAGACACATGTACCTCAATGTTCATTGCAGCACTATTTACAATAGCCAGGTCATGGAAGCAACCTAAATGCCCATTGACAGATGAATAGATTTTAAATGTTTTTATCATTTTTCAGTACCTTTGAATCAAACTGGTCTAGTTTCATGAGTTTTTTGTTTTTGTTTTTTTTTCTATTAGAGACCTCTGGACTGATGAAATGAGCCTTTTGCCCTTCATCTCACCATCCTTCAAAGTCTGCCAGCACTGTTTCATTCCCTTTGTTTCCTTTCTGTCTTTCCAGGTTTGATTTCCAGTCCCTCAGCCCCACAATAGCTTAGAAGAAAGCAGTGGCAAAATTAAGACCAAGGTGGTGGAAATATTCCTGCTGCTGTTCTGTTGACGTGATTTCATACACTGCTTTCTCGCTTTCTGTAGGGTCTGGCAACTTCAAATAATAGGATTAGGTTCTTGGTTGCTATATAAGCACTGGCGAAGGTGTACAGTAGGAAATTTCCTGATTTGAGTCCATGGAATCAAATGTTTTAGAGGGCATTTCTTATGATCAGAAGCCACTTTTTTTCAATTTATACGTCTGCAGTCAGTGTGTTAATGGCATCCATTGCTGTTTAGTTCTGGTAATTCATAGAAGTGCGGGTGTTCTCCTCAGCAACTCTATGGGTGTTGGTTTCTGCAACACCCATACATATGACCGTGTATATATCAGATAGATAGATAGATAGATAGATAGATAGACAGATGTGAATATACCTGTTCAAATAAGCTCATACATACATTTTCCCTCTTCAGAGGTGGTGTGGTGTGGTGTAAAGCAAATGGACTCAGAAAGACCTAAGTTTAAATCTCGTTTCCAAACCCTTAAAAGCTATTTCCTATTCATGGTGCTTCACTTCTCGGAACTTTATTTTCCTCACGAGTAAAATGAGAATAATAATATCTGCCTTGCCAAGTTGTTGTGAGGAGTGGAGATTGTAAACAAAAAGTGCTTGAGGGCTTCCCTGGTGGCGCAGTGGTTGAGAGTCCGCCTGCTGATGCAGGGGACACGGGTTCGTGCCCTGGTCTGGGAAGATCCCACATGCCACGGAGCAGCTGGGCCCATGAGCCATGGCCGTTGAGCCTGCGCGTCTGGAGCCTGTGCTCCTCAACGGGAGAAGCCACAACAGTGAGAGGCCCGCATACCACAAAAAAAAAAAAAAAAAAAAAAGTGCTTGACACTTGCTCAACAAATGATAGTACTGAGTATTCCTATAATCAGTAGAGAGTCAGCACCTTTGGATTCCCTGAATTTCTTTTTAAATTTTTTATTTTCAAGGGCAAGTTTTTTTTTTTACTTAGATGTAATTTATACATAACATTATATTAGTTTTAGGTGTCTAAAATAATGATTTGTTATTTGTATATGTTGCAAAATGATCACACAATTAGTCTAGTTAACATCCATCACCATGTAAACTTATAATTTTTTTCTTGTGATAAAGGATTCCCTGCATTTCTTGTGTTTTCTGGTTTTAGCAAAGAATAAAGTATATATGTTGACTGGAGTAGCCCCTGGGTTGTAGCTCTGGGAAATCTAAACTCTAAGTCTACCTTTGGATGAATGTAGTTCTAGTCAAGGAGAAGGAGCCCTCAACAGAATCTTGTGTATCTTGTTTTTTGGTCTTTCTAAAGTCTACCTTCCTAATCTCTGCAGCAATTTGCTGTCTCTTCCTGTAACGTCCTCAAGGACAGAAAATGTCTTGTCTTAGTTTCCTTTATGTCACCAGAGCTGGCATGTATTGAGTAGGTGCTTAGTAGATGCTAAATAAAATGTATAACTATTATCATTCTTTTTCTAAGATTTTGTTCACTTTTACTTTGCTATTTTGCCAACAAACTCTTCCTTTGGTCTTTTGTCAGAATTTGTTTCAGAATAGGATCTAGGATGGCAAATAAGTTTCATCCTGTGAACTAACTTTGTAGGGATTGTTATCCAATCTCCAGTCTGAAAGAATGCCATTGATTAGTGATGACTGTCATAGACCTGGGAGTGGGGAACAAGTGTGTCATGCATTTGCTCCCTATGTTAGAGTTATTTCTTTCACCCGTTGGATTTTAAACCCTCTTTGGATGTTTCCCCTGCACTCCAGACGTTTGGCTGGCTGGAGTAGGGAGAGGTTAGAAGGACGAGAATCTCCTCCTGAATCTCACTCCTTCCTGTAGCATAACTTGAATGTCACTGTACTAAAGGATGACCCTCTTGATACATGGGGAGAAAACTCTGGTCTCAAGGTGTTCCTGTCTTATCCCCCCAGGTCAATCTCTGATGATGTCTGAGTGAGGATCAAACTTATTAAAGTCTCTTGCTGGTAGTGAGAAAGAAGTTTCTAAGGCAACAGCTGACAATGACAACACCTTCAGGTTTGACAAACCCTGGGCTTAATTTTAAAATTCTGCTCCAAAATCCTTAGTGATGTTAGAGTTTATCTCCCTGATCCTCCATTTTCTTTAGAATGGGAATGGAAGTGTCAGACTTAATCACAGGCATATTGAGGGTAAAGAAGGAAATTTTGTTATGGTGTAATTTGAGGGGGATATTATTATTATTACTATTGTTGTTGAAAGTAGCTTAATTACAAAAAATCAATCATGCTTGCTGTAAAAAATTCCAGAAATACAAAAAACATGCAGAAGAAATCAACTCAAGTCACACTACCTAGAAATGACTAGGCATAACATTTTGGTGAACATCCTTCCAGGAATCTGTCTTTAGGATAAATCATAAGATACCAACAAGTTTGGTGACCTATTTTATTCTATCCAACAATATGTTCACAGATACCTTTCCATGTCAATAAATTTAAATCTACATAGTACTTCTTTTTAAATTTTCATTCTGGAAAGTTTCAAATATACACAAAAGCATGCAGAATATGGTATAACCCCCATGTACCCGTTATGTAATTTTGTCTTATCTATACCTCCCTCTGAGTCTCCCCTAACCCTCTCATCGCTGGATCATTTTAAAGTCAATCCAAGACATCATATTTGCGTTAGTTTCCTAGGGTTGCCATAACAAATTACCATAAACAGAGCGGCTTAAAATAACAGAAATGTATTTTCTCATATTCAGGAGACCAGACGTCTGAAATCAAGGTATGACAAGGCTAGTTCCTTCTGGAGGCTTTGAGGGAGAATCTGTTCCATGCCTCTCTTCTAGCTTCTCATGACTGCTGGCAATCCTTGGCATTTTTTGGCTTGTAGCTACATCACTACAATCTCTGCCTCTGTTGCCACATGGCCACCTTTCTTGTGTGTGTACCTGTGTATCTTTCAGTGTCCTCTCCTTTTCCTATAAGGACACCAGTCATTGGATTTACAGCTCACCCTAAACCCAGGATGATTTCATCTTGAGACTTTTAATTACATCTGCAAATACCCTATCTCCAAATAAGGTCACGTTCTGAGGTTTCATGTAGACATGAATTTTGGGGGGTCACTACTTCATCTACTATAGTATACCTTAATCTGTTAAGTATCTCAGAACTAATGTCATATTGTCTGAATATTCCATTCTTTGCTAATGATAGAACAGGTTATATCTCATTTTTCACTAAGCATACATCTTTTCACTTCTGTGTGAGCTGTCTGGGTCAAAGGGGTTCACATTTCTCATTTTGATACACATGGCCAAACTAGCTCTTGGAAAAAGTGTACTAATGTACACCCCCAAAACAGTGCCTGAGTGTGTACTCATTAACCCTGGATTTTGTCCATTTCTTAAATCTTTACCAAATTGTACGTAGGAAAAAATTTTATTTGCGTTTTTTGATTTTAAGTGAAGAGGGGTGTTTTTTTTGTTTGTTTGTTTTTTAAAGAAGAAGTATATGTACCAGTAGTGGAAGTAAGAGGGAGTAACAGCTAGGAGTGCTTGAGTGCTGGTGCTCAAAATTGATTTAGATCAAATCATTTCCATGAACACTGCTTGTATCGAGAAGTTCAGGTGAAAAGCACTAGGGAAGTATTATTAATCTTCTATATGTAAGGTATACACATTACACTGTGGGATGCTTATAGTAGAAAATGAATGTCCCACAGATCAAGGAAATAACCTCTTCAAGTTTCTGTGGACAGCTGTAACAAAATGTTCAATCTAGAGGAATTATCACCCGTTGGATGTCACTTCTTTAACCAAGGGGCAATATTTTTCCAATTCCATATTTCACAGCCAGGTTGTATATTAGGCTTTTGTTCATTTTGAAAAAAAGAAAAAAAAAGATCATTCTAGATATTCTCTGTCCCATTTACCATCAGTCAGGCCTATCAGGTTAGCTAACATATTTATAGGGCACAGTCAATTCTCTGGCTAATGGTCAAAGTGCATTGGGGACTAGAATCATCAAAAAGGATAGATTAAGATCTTAACAAAGTCAAGTTTTGTCCCATATTTTACCTTCCTTCCCATTAGTAACTTAGATTTTAAAATATAACATATTTGTGTTTTAATTATCAAAGTAATACACATTCATTTATAATATATAGATGATAAGGCATTGCATATAGAAGAAAATGAAAGTCCCCTCATATTACCCTAATATAGAATAATTTTGAATATGTTTTCTTAGGTTTTTCCTATGCATGTAAAAAATTTCTATTACTATTTTTTACAGAATTGGGTTCATATTGCCCTGCAATTTGCTTTTTCACTTATTCATACATATGGCACATTTTTATCATAGAACTATACGTAGATCAATTTCATTTTAATGACTGCGATATACACCACTGGGGGGATATATCATAATTTATTTAGCCATTTCCCTATTGATTTGAGTTGTTGCTGATTTTTCACTCCTGCAAACAGTGTTTTACACTGTTCATGTAGAATTGTACATTTTTGCAGGTGTTTTTATAAGGTAAACTCTTAGATGAACAATTGTTGAATCAAAGGGTAATGCATACTTGACACATTGATAGATACTGTCAATTTGCCTACCTCCCTCCCCAAGAAAGGTGGTTCCAGATTCTATATTCACTAACAATGTATCCGAGTCCCTAATATCTTCACTTTTTATTTATTTGCTTATTTTTTTGTAAATCAGAAAATGTCTTTGATTACATGAAACCAAGATGTCACAAAATACTTCAACTTCCTTGCCCAAGATCCAAAGTGGTTTCACGGGTGGCGAGTCTAAGACTAAGAGATGAAGAGACTTTCTCACAAAACTTCTAAATGGAAAATACAGGATTTACATTCATTGTCTAACCCCAAAGCCCATGTTCTTTTCATGACCCAGGGCTTTCTCTCAACAGCAGCACCTTCATCTCAGGCTTTGATTAATTAATTCATAATGGACTACTGTGGTTCAGTGGTGTGGGCTTTGAACACATCACCAGATTTTTGAAGTTAAACGTCACCCTCCCTTCCTTCCTTCCTTCCTTCCTTCCATCCATCCTCCCTTCCTTCCATCCATCCTCCCTTCCTTCCTTCCATCCTCCCTCCCTTCCTTCCTTCCTTCCGTCCATCCTCCCTTCCTTCCTTCCATCCTCCCTCCCTTCCTTCCTTCCTTCCTTCCATCCATCCTCCCTTCCTTCCTTCCATCCTCCCTTCCTTCCTTCCTTGCTTCCTTCCTTCCTTCCTTGCTTCCTTCCCTTCCTTCCCTTCCTCTCCTCCCTCCCTCCCTCTGCCCCCTCCCTCCCTTATTCGTTCATCAAACATGTGTTAAATATATGTCATGTGCCAGGTAAAAGAAATGTGGCTCCTGCTTTTGAGGGTCTCAGAGTAAACTGAGGGTGACAGAGGTACATGTTACAACCCAAATGCTTACAGCAGTGAGATAACTAACTGTTATATTGAGGAATGTATTCAGCATGTCCTGGGAGCCCAGAGAGGGAGCATCCACTCTGACTCCAGTGGTCAGGCAAGGTTTTGAAAATTAGGTAACATCTGAATAAAGCTAGCCCCTTCCTTTCCCACAAAATATCCCTTGATGCCACTGTTAAAATCTTGGCAGGATTGCCCCAGGAGTTTGACATTTGAGAGGAAAAAAAGCAGGGACTTAGTGTTTCAAATGAAAACATTTTATCTTTTTTATCTGATAATATAGTTATTCAAAATTTGAAATAATTCAAAGACACTGAAACCACAGATAAGTTTGTTGTGTGTCTTTCTAATACCTACACACACACACATATACACATGCATAATTCTATTATAATAATCTTCCATAATTTGCTTTTTTCACCTCAAAGTAAATAGTGGTTATATATCAATATATAACTTACTTTGAATCTTTGAAACAGGTATATACTATTCCAGTATGTGGATTTATCAAAATTAATTTTTTCAGTCTCAATGCTGGTTCCCAATTTTTTATATTGTAAACAACACTGCAATGAATCTCTTTGTATATACTGCTTTGGAACCTTGTCAATTATTCCCACAGGCTAAATTTCTAGAAAAGCAATTGCTTCAGCAAGGAGATACATATCACTAGATTGTCCTCAAAAGGATTATATCAATGACACTGACACCTGTTGTTTATGAGAGAAAAAACTTTGGAATCAGAAAGAACCAAGTGCAGATCCTGGATCAGCCGCTTTGTATCTCAAGTTACTTGTACCCATATCTCAGCTTTCTCATCTCTTAAATACATTAGCAATAGTTATTGTAAAAGGTTATATAAATTAAGTGAGATTATCTTCATATTATATATGGATCTAATAGAGTGCTTGGCACAAAACAATCACTTAATATGTGAAAATTAGTGGGTCTATTGAAAACTGCATCTCTAGGAAAGCAAAAAGAATACTTTTTCATACTCATGATAATGACAGTTTCAGGCTTCTGGTGTGATGAACTATCTAATGCTCTTTTCCACAAGAAGCTCTTAGAAATTTCCTTCCCACAAAGGGCTAAGGCCTGTCCACACATGCCTTTGTATTATATAGCCTTACATGGAGGTCCCCAAGCATCCCCCTCCTTCCATCTTATTTATCAGATTTAATGCGTCCAGGACACCACACTGTGTGCCTTAATGGCCAGGTTTAAGAATGCTTTTTCTTTTTATAACGTAAGGCCTTTAAAGGGTGTTGGTGATCTATAATTTGGAGGTATTTCATGAAGTCCTAGATCACTTGCAATGAGATAAATTGGACCCACATAGTAACACATTAAAAACAGGGACATCTGTGCAGTTTCCCCCTAGTGCTTTATAACTGGTCTCTTCCTTTTAAATTCACATCTGTTATATAGCTCCCAAGTAAATGGCACACATTTCGCTTAAAGGCAGGACAGACTGTAAGGACTAAATTTTATTTTTCCTGACCATTAGTGCCTGCCATCAAACAGATTGTGAAAACACACACATTTTTGAGCTATAAGCAGGCATTTTTTAATGCATTCCCATGAAGGAAACAACTTATTCCCCTTAAAAGTACGTATATATGTGTAATGTGTATAAGTTTATTTGTTAATATACATATTCACTTCTTTATTTAGGAAATATTTTGAGATTTGCAGTGGGTAATTCTGAGTTTATACATTGTGATATGATTTTAAAGGTTTTTTTTAGACTATTCAAGAATGGCAGGATCTTGATAATTGATGAAGCTGGGTGATGGATACATGTGGGATCATTATACTACTACCTTGGCCTGTGCACACTTACAGTTTTGCTTAAGAAAAATTAGATTAAAAAGATTATATTTTTCTGAGTCAAAATATAGCCCATGTCACTGTGCTTCATCCACAGCAGAACATATAAAATTCCACATCTGACTGAGAAAAGATCCTTAGAGCTTAGTGTAAAGTCATATGGCTGAGAACAACCAGTGTTCTGTTGGCCTTTGATTAGAGTCAAGTGTTTTTGTGGTATTACAATCCGACTGTGCTATGGAGAGTCAGGGCAATTTACTTTGAATTGTAAATGTCCAACATAAGAATTATTTAATCCTGTTCCATGCTCTCATCTTTTGATTATTTGAGATTGCAGCCTAAGTCCCATTTACCCTCTTTATTTTTCCCCCCCTTTTAAGGGCTATTTAACTTTTCAAGTGATACAAGCCAGACTCAGAACATGAGAATTAGCATTAGAAGATGTGGTTTGAATCTCGGTTCTGTGTAACCTTGAGAAAGATAATTTCTCTGAAAATCCATTTCTTTTTCATATAGAAAATTGGTATAAAAATAATCCTTACAGGACTGCTGTGAAGATTTAAAAAGAGAGTGAATAAAAACATGCTTTACAAACTGTAAAGCCCTACAGCAGGAGAATAATGTGATTGCATCCTTGTAGGGCTCTATCATCTCAAAGAATAAAGAACTCTTGGGAACCCAGAACACAAAATATACACAGGATAGGAGAATGAGGATAGGATAGCACCCTTTCCCTTTCTCGGCTGAGGGAAAGGGTTTAGTAACTTTATTCATACCAAGTAGTGGTTTTCAAGTGTTAACCTGCCCCTTGGAGCTTATTAGGATTCAGACTTCCAGACCAATCTCTGGGATACTGATTCAGAAGGTCTAGGGTGGGGATAAGACCGTACATTTTTTAAATAAGCATCCTTGGTGATTCTGATGTAGATGGTCTGAAGATTACATGGCTTCTAAGGTATAAAAGTTAACCTTTTAAAGCCTATTTCCAGTTTAAAAGACGACTCTTATCTGCCCTATGGCCACTTGAGATGACACGTAGAGGCTTTAGTATATTTGTGTAATCGAATTTATCTGGGCGCTTGTTAATTGAATTGGACCTTCAGAGGTATTCCAGGTGCTTCAGGGTAGGACCATTACCCTAAAAAAAAAAAAAGAAAAAAAGAAGAGGACGCCTCTGTGATCAAGAAGTATTATTTAACTTAGGAATGTTACCAGGAATGAAATGCCAGACAGCAATGCAGGAAAGTTTTAAGTGGAACCTCCCCAGGGTCCTTCCAACAGTGCTGCACAGCGCGGTGAGGCATGGGGGGAGCGTGGAGGGGTGGACCTGAAAGTTCCAACCCCCTAGTCACGTGATTGTTTCCCCGGGCAACGGTGCTTTCCAAAAGTAGCCTTGTTACAGTAAACTCAGTTGTGGTTGAAAGGGGCTTGTTATGAATGACAAAAAAATGCTCCTTTCAGCTCTGTTGCCCTTATCACTTAGGAAATTGTTGGTACACAAGGAAAGAAGAAAGAAGCAGACAACTCCAGACTGGTAGGTGGTGGTTTTAATAAACAAGGGAATTTACAGATAAGGCTTGTCTTGAGCGGCCGGCGGCAAGATGGGTAGATCTCTGCACCAGCCTGCTGGAATCTTAAAAGTTTATATATAGGCCTTAAGAGGGTTCACTCGTATATGCTGTGCAGATGGTCTCAACAACACAGGGCTCTCTCAAGGCTGCATCCTTGAAAACAGTTCCAACCACGGGAATGGTGAGCAGAATGTACATTCCAAGGACAGGGGAGGCGGGTGAGGAGCGTCCGATTGCCAGAATCAAGCTCACAGGTCAAGCCGAGGGCATGTCCTCTCGGTGACCTCCTCCGACAGAAATTTTAAGAACTCTGTGCAAGGAACGGGAGGAAGACCAAATATATATGTATGTATATATATATTTCTTGTTCTAAATCACAACAACACAGGCTGCCTTACGTAGAAGCCTCTGTTAGTGACTTTGCCTCTACGTGGATATATCCTTAAGGTAATGTTGTTCTGGAGACTTTATTTGCATTTTCTGAATTATTTTGAATGTAATTATTGTTTTGTCAGAAAACTATAGCTTTTACTTTAGATAATTGACTTTAGAGGGGTTTGTTGCGTTGTTAAATGTGATTTTTATTTAGACTTAGGGCTAAAATATTTCCTGTGGGGAACAAACACATCTTTGGTTTGGTAATGTAAGTCAATGGAAAAATACGTTTTGATTAAAAGAAAATTGCTTTTTTTTTTTTAAAGTATGTGGTTCTTTTTTTAAAATTTATTTTTATTTATTTATGTATTTTGGCTGCGTTGGGTCGTCGTTGCTGTGCGCGGGCTTTCTCTAGTTGCGGCAAGCGGGGGATACTCTGTTTCGGTGCGTGGGCTTCTTGTTGCAGTGGCTTCTGTTGTTGCAGAGCATGGGCTCTAGGCGTGTGGGCTTCAGTAGTTGCAGCACACGGGCTCAGTAGTTGTGGTGCCCGGGCTCAATAGTTGTGGCTCACAGACTCTAGAGCACAGGCTCAGTAGTTGCACACGGGCTTAGTTGCTCCGTGGCATGTGGGATCTTCCCGGAGGAGGGGTTGAACCCGCATCCCCTGCAGGCGGATTCTTAACCACTGCGCCACCAGGGAAGTCCCGAAAATTGCTTTATAGTCAATTTTTAAACAAGAATTGGAACAATTGCATTAGATGAGATTGCCCAGTATACCTACTCTCCAAATGTTACTCATTTACTTTTTACAAAACAGCTATTTTCGGTGTTCTCTTTATCTTCTTAGGTTTGCCTTCTCCATTCAGATTGTTGGGGTTTGATTTCCTTATTATGCAATATTTAAGTCAAATAATATGAAGGATATAAAAGCATTTTGGAAAGGATAGTACTATAAAAATGTAAGAGACTTAATATTATGGAGCCTCCTTCCTCTTCTGTGCCATGCCGAGATTCTCCAGAGTTTTGGCATGAAGGATACTCTATACACTATTCTGAGCTTAGGTGGACCCCGCCCAGAATCTCTGCCTCCTACCCTGTAAGCTTGAGGCGAGCAAGCTAGAATATAATGTTAAGATTCCCTTTATCTGTCTTCTGTATATTCTGGGTCAGGCGGTGGAGCTAAAATGGGAGAGATAGATACATCTGGGAAAGAACATCTTGCCTGACTCTTCCTTAATGCTAGTTTTAAGCAGACTGCTGAGCTGTTTTATCTATCTACCAGATTTTGGTGATGACCTCTTTTCAAGGTATTTAAAAGAGCAGCATAAGGATCACATCTCCTCTTCATTGCTGTTTCAATCAAGCTGCTATCAGGAGAAGGAATTCATCCCAGATGGCTCGAAATCAGGAACCTTAACAGAGTGATTCCTTTCAGATGTGTGGGCAGGTTTAGAAGAATTGAGGCACCTAGATGCTAACATGCATGGAAAATTGTTGCTACCCAAAGGACCAAAAGAACAAGGGAAGAAAAAAGTATCTGGGAGTCTAGTAACAACCAGAGCCACAAGGAGAGGCTGCCTGACTAAAGCTATGGTAGTAGAAGGACACGGAAACAGAGACTGAAGCTGTCAAGGAACAGAAAGAGACCTCAGCTTCTCTTTCCACTGGCTCCGGTTGACTGTAGCCAGCGAGAAGCCAGGAGGCAAGAAAGCCCAGATGATGCAGTCAGCAAAGTTCAACCTCCTGGGACACAGAACAAAAAACAAAGGTAGAGAATAGACTGGGGATAGGGAAAGCTGAAGGACATCCAGTATAATTGTTCCTTAGCATCAACCAAACATTTCCCCCCATTTTCTTAAGTCTTCCATCTGCTTCTCATCAGGTAATACCATTTTTACAATGCAACACTTTGTGTTATTATTGATTCTTTAAGTGAAAGTATTTTTGGCTGTAATTATGAGTATGGGGGTTGACCTGAGAAATAGTTGATCAAATTTTTTTCACATGAGCAAATTGGAGTTGGGGAAATTCTGAATGATATGAGAACATTTTATATGTGAGTTTGTGTTCTTTGTCATCAGAAAAAATAATTTAGGTAATATATTTTTCAGGAAAATGCATTATTGGTACCATAATGTTTAACACAGTTTATTGTCAATTGTCTACACGTGATTGACGATTTTTCAAAGTGGGCATTTCAATGTAATCTCTGATCCCAGAGATTTCTTGAATTGTGATTTTGATGTGGCTCCTTTTTTTGAAGTATGCTTTTATCAGTAAACTTCCTGCTTTTATTAAAAATATTACCAAATGTGTAAACTATTTTGTTTTATCCTATACCTGAGTAACATACTCTTGCTGAATTCCACTGTCAGGGGTACGTTGTAAGGTGAGGGTGAGGGATGGGATGAGGAATGGGTGAGTTTTCAATAAATGATAGACATGTTTAAAAAAATCCATGCCATCGAAATGGCAGTGGTAAAGTGGCTAGGTAAAAAATAAAAATAAAAATGGTCTGCTGGTTTGCACATCTGTCCTCTACCCTAAATTATGAGCAGTTCAGCAGAAATTGAGTTTGGGCTCATCGTATGTATATAAATGGATTAACTGCTATATGACTAAATTGCAATATTGCCACTCAGTTTGACAGTTTGGCTTGAGGAAGGGGAAAACACAAGAGTCTGTAGCATTTGATAAACTAGAGGTCTGTGAAGAACTATGGTAATGACCATAAAAGTGTTGTGTGTGATGGCAAGTGTGCTACAGCCAGTAATGATGAGGGGATGGTGGACACGGTGGTGATGGTTGGTGGATAGAGCTGGTGATATTGGTAAAGGAAATGTGGAGATGGATATGGGGATGATGATGATGGTGGTAGAGCTGGCAACACTGGTGGTAGACCTGATGATGCTTGTGCTGTAGGAAGTAGTAATGAAAGTTGAAGAGGTGAAGATAGTGAGCTGGGAGCAGAGCTGGTGTTATAAGTCAGGATGTTAATGGGCATAGAGAAGGTGGTAGTAATGATACTGATAATTCCAAAAATGATGGTAGAGCTTAGAAATCTTGAAGCTTTATGAAGTGAGGTGATGCCGCCATGACATTTAAAATTATTTTATATGTCTTTTGTTGGATACAAATAATGAAGCCTAGTAAATTTACTTGCAGGGAGATTTGCCAAACTAAGCATTCTCATTGCAGATGTTCTTTAAGTTTTTCCTTAATTACAGATATTAGCATCATGCTGTGCCCAAAACACAGTGCACTCTTGTCAATTTCAACACAGTGCACAAGTTTTTCTAATAAATATCATTCAACTCCAATTATTGGACACTTTTAGAGTAAACCTGGCTTCCCCTATTCAATACAATGCACTTGAAAGTTGATTTTTATCTTGAAAGTGATGCTATTTAGTCAGGGATTATCTTTTATCTCTGTTTGCAAAACAGCTGGAAGTGTAGCTACTGAGATTTGATATTTGTCTTCCTGCACTTGACTGCCAAGCAAAATCATTTCATTTTAATCGACAGAATTTACCTTCATAAATTAGCATGCACGTATACCATTGAAAGACTGAAATTACAAGCTTGACCTTCTTGTAGGTATAATATATGATCTTTTTTTTGGATAGACAGAATTTTCTTTGCCTCTCTGACTGTATGTTTGAAATTAAACAAAAATGTGTTAGTAAATTTTCCTTTTTCACTGTTTAAAGTAAGCCTCCTTCCCTCTCCCTGGCAACAGGTGACTTATTCTTCCAGCTGTGAGACCACATTTGACTCTAGAGACCAGCATGAACTCTGGTCAACAAATTTGCTGCTTAAACAATGAAAATGTTTTCTTATTTGATGTATTTAAGAATATCGGGTACAGAGAAGAGCACATTTAATAACCATGGTTTATAGTTATTGAATATTTGCTATGCAGCTGTCACTTTTCATGACTATCTCGTGGTATGTTCTAATACTTTCACATTTTATGGATAAGAAGAGCAAGGCTTAGGGAGTCACGCTAGTACTTGGCTTAGCCAGGATTTGGACCCAGCTGCCTACACGTATCCATGCTCTTAACCATTATGGTATGCTGCCTATAGGTTTCCGCCAACATAGAATTTAGTTCAACTTTTCCTTTTCTACTTGGAAAACCAAGTAGATTTATTCTTTTAAAAACCTCTGGGTTGGGCTTCCCTGGTGACGCAGTGGTCGAGAGTCTGCCTGCCGATGCAGGGGACGTGGGTTCATGCCCAGGTCTGGGAAGATCCCATATGCCACGGAGCGGCTGGGCCCGTGAGCCGTGGCCGCTGAGCCTGCGCATCCGGAGCCTGTGCTCCGCAACGGGAGAGGCCACAACAGTGAGAGGCCCACGTACCGCAAAAACAAAAACAAAAACAAAAACAAACAAACAAACAAACCCCCCAAAAACCTCTGGGTTTATTGGAGAAGAACAAGGATTGCCCTCCAGGAGAAAGGAAACCATATGGAAATTATCCATTTTACTCTTAGAAAATGTTTATTTAAATGAAGAGATTGGACTTGGAGTTAGAAAGATGGAAGGTTAGTACTCACTCTTCAACCTACCAGCCATGAGATCATGATTTAGCTTCTTAATTCCCAGAGGCTTGGAACACCAGAGGCTCCTTTTCCTCATCTGCCAAAGAGAGAAAGAATCTGCTGTACTCATCTTAGATAGTAACAACTCTATAAAGACTGAACACTCTAAGTAACTGAAGTGATGTCTTAGCCAATTTCCCTTCCTCTGATTTCCACCTCACAAAGCCATTTTCCATACTTATGCCATGATACATTTTCTAAAGTACAGCATTAACCATGGCTCTTGTCTGCTCAGAAACCTTCTTTATCTAACCATTGCCTGTGGGGTAAAGTTAAAGTGCTTAAGTTGATATTCAAAGTCCTTTTCCACCTGGTCCCAGCTTAGCCTTCCAGTCATACCTTTCACATTCCCCTTTAAAGAACCTATATGCCACTTAAACAGCATTGTTGGTCGTTCTGTTATCCCTTGCCTTCATGCCTTTGTTCATGCCTTGAATTACTTGTCAGTTACTTACTTAAATATTTTTGATTATTGCTGTGGACTGAATGGCATCTCCCCCAAATTCATGTTGAAGCTCTAACCTTCAATGTGACTGTATATGGAAATAGGCACTTTAACGAGGTAATTAAGGTGAAATGAGGTCATAAAGGTAGGGTTCTCATCTGATAGGGCTGGTGCCCTTATAAGAAAAGGAAGAGAATTTTCTCTTTCTCTCTCCACCATGTGAGGCCACAGCGAGAAGATGGTTGTCTGCACACCAGGAAGAGAGCTCTCACCAGAACCTGACCCTGTGGTACCCTGATCTTGGACTTCCAGCTTCCAGAACTGTGAGAAAATATAATTTTTGTTGTTTAAGTCACCTACTCTATCGTATTTTATTACGGCAGCCTGAGCAAACTAAAGCAGGTACAGGGGATCTTTGAACAACGTGGGCTTGAACTGCGCAGGTCCACTTATACGTGAATTTTTTTTTCAATCGTAAATACTGTACCATCCAAGGTTGGGTGATGCAGACCCATAGATACGGAGGAACCTCAGTTATGGAGGGCGGGACTACAAAGTACACGTGGATTTTCAATGGTACTACACAATCTGCGATTGTTTGGTTGAACCTGAAAATGCAGAGGAACCACAGATAAAGAGGAACCAGGGATACAGACAGTCAAATATAAATTATATACCAGTCTTTGACTGTGGAAAGTCAGTGCCCCATCCCTCACACTGTTCAAGCTTCAACTGTATCTACTATTAGGGACATTCGTTTGAAGAGTGAAAATTCCTTCATTTTTGATTCTGTGATCTGGATTGCTGGCTGGCGAGTTTTCCCTCAGTCTCAGTGTCACCTGATCTTGGTTAATCTCCTTTGCCCAGGGGAATTTCCAGTATGTCTCAGAGCAGGGCTCATTTATGATCAATGTTGTGAGTATTATGGGAAGTTTTCCTGGAAGTGGCATGAGAAGATGTGGATGCCCTCTCCTTGTTGAAGGTATCTGTTTGAGTGGATAAATCTAAACTGCAAAAAAAAAAAAAAAAAAAGCAATTTTTCTGCTCGCTAGTGGGAAGAGTAAGAGCTGAAGTGATCATCAAAATGATTGACATGATCTGTTATTTCAGCAAGATTATGAGCGAGAGGAACTATTGAAAGAGAATAAAAGAAGGAATAATACATTATCTAATTATTTTGGAAAAATGGGGAAAATTAAGGAACTATATTTGAAATGCCATTTTTTAAACAGATTTTTTTAATTTTTAAGAAAATTATGCATTTTCCCACCTCACTGTAGTTTTATGTTGCCATTCTATTCAGTAGAGCATCGATCCTCCTCTGGAATCATGGTGGGAAATTAATCTAAATGTTTAATTGCAATGTGTTAATGTTAAGATGGGCAAATTGCCTCCAATGTGGTTGTTATTAAGACTGTCATTATAGCTTTATACAATAACACCTCATTAGTGACATCTTCATCCTTGGGAGATCAGCTGAATTGTTTCTCACACCTCGGTGAATACATTCCATGCAGTTATATGAGAATGGAAACATAGGAGATGTCCAGGAATGTTTGATAGAGGAGGTGGCACTCATGCAAATTTCTAAATGTTGACCTGTATTTCACTACACATGTTAACGGTGTCCTATGAGTTCAGGGGACAGGGTGTCTTCACTGTCTGACCCAGCAATTAGGTCTTGGTGTTATCTGAAATAAGGTGTGTGTTTAACACTGTCTCACAATAGTATTAAGCACTTTATAGTTATTTTTAATAATTACTGTTTATTGTACAGTATTATGTTCTAGGACCTTTCCTAATTCTTATAGCATCTCTCCCAGGTAAACATAATTATGCTCATTTTACAGATGAAGAAACTGAGGATGAGAGAGAGTAACACCTCTTAAGAGAGATGTTGCCAGAGGCCCCTGAGCTACTAGTTGGCAAGGACAGTTTAAACCCAGCATCTTTTCATTCTACCACAGGGCTCCCTGACTAGCATCCTACTCTTACTGAGTTATTTTTTGAATACATGTTGGATCTTCTTGTTGCTTTACAGTAGGAAATCAAGCAGCCAAACCCTCTAATGGACTCATTATCTTTGCAAATTAGGGCAGTCTTCTTTACACAAGGGCTGTTCCTTTGATTAGCTTGGTCTGATTTGCATGGGTTTGATTAGCTTGGTCCAGGCTCCAGGACACTAATCATGTCTTAGCATATTGACAGTTGAGTTTGATGGTGTAAAAAGCAGATTACCAGACTCAAGAATGTGGAGACTGCCCTTACTTACTGCCAACATGGTGGAGCTGTCTGTGTAGCCATCTCCCTGCCTTTCCATCAAGAGTAGTGTATCATGTGATTTTGTCCTTTCAAAGTGAGCTAGAACCATACTCGCAATGGTAAGGCAGCTTTGGAATGATCTGCTTGGCTGCGTCTTGATATATGCATCTACATTGGACCCTGGATCCCATCCTGTCCCTAGGCAGAAGAATTCTAAGGAGTCTTTGGCCAGAATTCCATGGATTCTGTATCAGTGCAACCTGATAATTGTCTCCGTCTTATCTTGTGTGAAAGATTGTTTAATGGCCATAATTCCTCCCATGCTGGTATACATTCCACTTTGTAGTTTGGCTTTGCTGCTCTACACACCCAGAGTTGGAGTCTATTTCTCTACACCCTTGAACCTGGGCTGGCTTTGTTTACTTGCTTTAACTAGTAGAATGCAGTGGGAGTAATAATGTGTGACTTCCAGAGTCTAGGCCATAAGAGGCCTTATAGCTTCCACTTTTCATCTTCATGGACCACACTCCTGAGGCCACCATATAAGGAAGGCTGCTGGAGATTGAACCACTGGAGGAGACCAAGACACCCCTGCCCATAATAGTAGCAACTTCCATATGTGTATGAGGTCCTCTTAGACCTTCTAGTTCAGCTGACTGTGTGGCTGAATGAGGGACCGAGGCAAAAATCAGCAGATGAGTTGTCCCATCAATGCACAAAATCGTAAAAAAATACAAAGTCACTAAGTTTTGGGGTAGTTTATTATATGGTGATGGCTAATGGACATACTATGTTTTCTGGTTCCAGTAATCAGGGACTAAGTTTCCTCGGGTGAAAATGAGTATTTTTTTTTGGACTGGATCATCTGCAAGGATGTTTTCACGAGTAGTATGCTAGGCATTACAAAGAATAGGGTGAGACAAGCATAGAGGTGAGAAAAATGACTTAACTAAAGCAGAGTCTTCAGGAATATGATCTAACTCTACAAAGGTAAGTTAGATAAAGATTGAGGAAGAACTTGCATGCCAACGTGGTGACTATTCATGTAGCTGTTCACCTGTGGAAAGACTGTAATGAAAAGAAAAGTGGAAATGAGAAAATGAGCTTTCACGGATGTTGATAAAAGAGCCAAACACGGCTGATGAGACCTAAGGGAGGAGCCTGGTTATCTGTTGGAGCATAAAATCTTCTTGGCCTCTTTCGTGGTTTATGATAGGGCTCAAACTGCACACTGGTGAACTCTGGGGTCCCTGAATTTGTGGAGGATAAAAAGTTCTCACCAAATCTCCCAAAGTGAAGTTCTCTAAGAAACCAGTAAGATCTGGTGTTTCTTCCCATGAGTATGCTAACCACCACATAGACACCATCTGTGTATAATGAGGTAGCACTCTAGGATTTTAGGCTGCATTATTATTCTGCATGTTGTCTGGACTTGGTTGTGATTATGATTTTTCACTTTTTAGCAGAGCCGTGGGAAATAAATGCTTATAAATACAGTAGTTCATAAGAGAAGACCCAAGCCACAGGGGAAAGTAAAAATCAGTTATGAATGAAGCTTGCATTAAGTTTTAAGAGTAGTACAATATTGAACACCTCACAAAAGGAAAGCCTTAGATGATCAAAAACTAGATACTGAGGCCTTCTGACAAGGAACTTTAAAAAATACTCTTCTCCCAGTTCTCACTCTGCATTGCTTGTCCCTTCCTTTGGAAGAGGAGTTGTTAATCCTACTGTTCAGACCTCATGATGCTAATTAGGCCAGGGGGTCCCTCTACATTAAAAAATTATCTACACAGCTGTGACTCTCTCCTGTTCTCATCTCCTATGTGGCAAGATGGCAAGGCTACCTCCCACTGGCAGAAGCCCAAGCTACCCAGTATTCACCTCTTTTCTCCCACCTAGGTGTACCGGGGAACACTGAACTCTTTTTTCCCATGTGGGAAGACTGGAGATTCCTTTAAGGCCCCTGTACCCAAGCTAAAGGTTTCCCATGGAGTTTACCAAAGAATTTCATAGTGGGGGTTAGGGCCCAAGCCCAGTGAATAAAGAAATATGACGTTGCGTCTCTTTGCCATTGATACTTGAGTGCATGTAACCTCAGAACATAGTAAAGGTGGGTAAGAGTTGACTGTTCTTGGTGCCTTGCCTGTCTTACCTATAATAGGTATCAACTATAATGAAGTTTTGCTTCCACAATTACTAAATGAATCCACACCCTCAAGGGTGTGAAATCTTAGGGAGGAAGCTTTAACCCAAGAATTGAATAGTCCTAACACCACTGATGGATCATCTTTTGAGGAGGTCAGGTATAATGTTCCTGTCCACTGGGAGTAGCTTGAAGTCACAGTTGGTCGGGACAGGAAAGGGGACCAAACCACACACCATAAATGTTGCACAAAGACTAATGACTAATATACTTCCCATTGTATCTTTTGGGATGCTTCTGGTTGTAAGTAATAGAGAATCCCAAATCAACTGACTTGAGCAATAAACTGTTTATTATCTCACAAAAAAGAAGTTTAAAATTAGGCAAATTCCAGGGTTGACTAATGCAGTGGCTCAAAGACATCATCAAAGGCCCAGATTCCTTCCATTTTTCTACTCTCCACTCATAATGTGTTGACTTTATTTTTAATTTTTTTAAACTTTTAATTTTATATTATAGTTGATTAACAATGTTGTGATAGTTTTGGGTGTACAGTGGAGTGATTCAGTTATACATTTATATGTATCTGTTCTTTTCCAAATTCTTTCCCCATTTAGGTCGTTACATAATATTGAGCAGAGTTCCCTGTGCTGTACAGTAGGTCCTTGTTGGTCATCCATTTTAAATATAGCAGTGTGTACATGTCAATCCCAAACTCCCTAACTATCCCTTCCCCCTTCCTTTCCCCCCTGGTAACTGTAAGATTGTTCTCTAAGTCTGTGAGTCTGTTTCTGTTTTGTAAATAAGTTCACTTGTATGGTTTCTTTTTAGATTCTGCATACAAGCAATATCATGTGATATTTCTCTTTCTCTGTCTGACTTACTTCACTCAGTATGACAATCTGTAGGTCCATCCATGTTGCTGAAAATGACATTATTTCATTCTTTTTAATGGTTGAGTAATATTCCATTCTATATATGTACACCATCTTCTTTATCCACTCATCTGTCGATGGATGTTTAGGTTGCTTCCATGTCTTGGCTATTGTACACAGTGCTGAAGTGAATATTGGGGTGCACGTATCCTTTTTTTTTTTAATAAGCTAATTTATTTATTTATTTTAAAATTTATTTTTTTGGCTGTGTTGGTTCTTCGTTGCAGTGCATGGGCTTCTCATTGCAGTGACTTCTCTTGTTGCAGAGCACAGTCTCTAGGTGTACAGGCTTCAGTAGTTTTGGCATGAGGGCTCAGTAGTTGTGGCTCACGGGCTCTAGAGTGGAGGCTCAGTAGTTGTGGCACATGGGCTTAGTTGCTCCGTGGCATGTGGGATCTTCCCGGACTAGGGATTGAACCCATGTCCCCTGCATTGGCAGGTGGATTCCCAACTACTGCATCACCAGGGAAGCCCCTGGGTGCAAGTATCCTTTTGGACCATGATTTTCTCTGGATGTATGCCCTGGAGTGGGATTACAGGATCATATGGTAGCTCTACTTCTAGTTTTTTTTTTTTTTTTCTTTTGTGGTACATGGGCCTCTCACTGTTGTGGCCTCTCCTGTTGTGGAGCACAGGCTCTGGACGCACAGGCTCAGCGGCCATGGCTCACAGGCCCAGCTGCTCCGCGGCATGTGGGATCTTCCCGGACCGGGGCACGAACCTACGTCCCCTGCATCGGCAGGCGGACTCTCAACCACTGCACCACCAGGGAAGCCCCCTACTTTTAGTTTTTAAAGGAACCTCCATCCTGTTCTCTCTAGTGGCTGTACCAATGTACATTCCCACCAACAGAGTAGGAGGGTTCCCTTCTCTCCACAGCCTCTCTGGATTTATCGTTTGTGGATTTTTTGATGATGGCCATTTTGATTGTTTTGAGGTGATATCTCATTGTAGTTTTGATTTGCATTTCTCTAATAATTAACGATGTTAACATCTTTTCATGTGCCTTGACCATCTGTGTGTCTTCTTTGGAGAAATGTCTATTTAGGTCATCTGCCCATTTTTGTATTGGGTTTGTTTTGATGATACTAAGCTGCATGAACTATTTGTAAATTTTGGAGACTAATCCCTTGTTGGTTACATCATTTGCAAATATTTTCTCCCAATCTGTGCATAGTCTTTTCATTTTGTTTATGGTTTCCTTTGCTGTGCAAAAGCTTTTGAGTTTAATTAGGCCCAATTTGTTTATTTTTGTTAATTTGCATTACTCTGGGAGGCGGATAGAACAAGGTGTGCAGTTTATGTCAGAGAGTGCTCTGCTTATGTTTTCCTCTAAGAGTTTTATAGTGTCTGGTCTTTAATCCATTTTGAGCTTATTTTTGTGTATGGTGTTAAAGAAAAAAATTCATTTTTTTACATGTAGCTGTCCAGTTTTCCCAGCACCATTTATTGAAGAGACTGTCTTACCCCCATTGTATAGTCTTGCCCCCATTGTATAGTCTTGCCTCCTTTGTCATAGATTAATTGACTGTAGGTGTGTGGGTTTATTTCTGGGCTTTCTATCCTGTTTCATTGATTTACATTTCTATTTTTGTGCCAGTACCATACTGTTTTTTTTTTTTTTTTTCATGTTCAATCTGCTTTTAATTTTTTTTTTTATTAGTTTCTGCTTTACAACAAAGTGAATCAGTCATACACATACATCTGTTCCCACATCCCTTCCCTCATGCATCTCCCTCCCTCCCACCCTCCCCATCCCACCCCTCCAGGCTACCATACTGTTTTGATGACTATCGTTTTGTAGTATAGTCTGAAGTCAGGGAGCCTGATTCCTCCAGCTCCGTTTTTCTTTCTCAAGATTGCTTTGGCTATTCAGGCTCTTTTGTGTGTTCATTTAAAGTTTTAAGATTTTTTTGTTCTAGTTCTGTGAAAAATGCCATTGTTAATTTGATAGGGGGTTGCATTGAATCTGTAGATTGCCTTGGGTAGTATAGTCATTTTGAAAATATTGATTCTTCCAATCCAAGAACAGGGTATATATCTTTCCATGTTTGTGTCATCTGCGATTCCTTTCATCAGCATCTTATAGTTTTCAGAGCACAGGTCTTTTGTCTCCTTAGGTAGGTTTATTCCTAGGTATTTTATTCTTTTTGACATGATCATTAAGTGGGATTGTTTCTTGAATTTCTCTTTCTGATCTTTTGTTGTTAGTGTATAGAAATGCAACAGATTTCTGTGTATTAATTTAGTAACCTGCAACTTTACCATATTCATTGATGAGCTCTAGTAGTTTTTGAGTAGCATCCTTAGGATCTTCTATGATTAGTGTTATGTCATCTGCAAACAGGGACAGTTTAACTTCTTTTCCATGTTGGATTCCTTTTATTTCTTTTTCTTCTCTGATCGCCATGGCTATGACTTCTAATACTATGTTGAATAAAAGTGGAGAGAGTGAACATCCTTGTCGTTCCTGATCTTACAGGAAATGCTTTCAGCTTTTCACTGTTGAGTATGATGTTAGCTGTAGGTTTGTTGTATATGGCCTTTATTTTGTTGAGGTACATTCCCTCTATGCCCACTTTCTGGAGACATTTTATCATAAATGGTGCTGACGTGTGTCAAAAGCTTTTTCTGCATCTACTGAGATGATAATACGGTTTTTATTCTTCAATTTGTTGATGTGGTGTATCACACTGATTGATCTGAGGATATTGAAAAATCCTTGCATTCCTGGGGTATGATCATGGTGTATGATCCTTTTAATGTATCGTTGGATTCCGATTGCTAGTATTTTGTTGAGGATTTTTGCATCTTTGTTCATTATCAGTGATATTGTCCTGTAATTTTCTTTTTCTGTGGTATCTTTGTCTCATTTTGGTATCCAGGTGATGATGGCCTCATAAAATGAGTTTGGGAGTTTTCTTTCCTCTGCAATTTTTGGGAACAGTTTCAGAAGGATAGATGTTAACTCTTCTCCAAATGTTTGATAGAATCCTCCTGTGACACCATCAGGTCCTGGACCTTTGTTTGTTGGGAGTTTTTTAATCACACTTTCAATTTCACTGCTTGTGATTGGTCTGTTCATATCCTCTATTTCTTCTTGGTTCAGTCTTGGGAGATTGTACCTTTCTAAGAATTAGTACATTTCTTCCAGGTTGTCCATTTTATTGGCATACAGTTGCTTGTCGTAGTCTCCTATGATCCTTTGTATTTCTGTGGTGTCAGTTGTAACTTCTTCTGTTTCATTTCTAGTTTTATTGATTTGAGCTCTCTCCCTTTTTTTCTTGATGAATCTGGCTAAAGGTTTATCAATTTTGTCTGTCTTTTCAAAGACCAACTTTTAGTTTCATTGATCTTTGCTATTGTTTTCTTTGTCTCTGTTTCATTTATTTCTCTCTATCTTTATGATTCCTTTCCATCTACTAACTTTAGGTTTTCTTTGTTCTTCTTTCTCTAATTGCTTTAGGTTAATTGTTTATTTGAGATTTTTCTTGTTTCTTGAGGTAAGATTGTGTTGCTGTAAACTTCCCAATTAGAACTGCTTTTGCTGCATCCCATAGGTTTTGGATCATTGTGCTTTCATTTTCATTTGTCTCTAGGTATTTTTTGATTTCCTCTTTGATTTCTTCAGTGATCCACTTGTTGTTTAGTAGCATATTGTTTAGCCTCCATGGGTGTTTGTGTTTTTTACAGTTTTTTTTTCTGGTAGTTGATTCTAATCTCATAGCATTGTGGTTAGAAAAGATGCTTGATATGAGTTCAGTTTTCTTAAATTTACCAAGGCTCGCCTTGTGGCCCAGCATGTGGTCAATCCTGGAGAATGTTTCATGTGAACTTGCGAAGAATGTGTTTTCTGCTGCTTTTGGATGGAATGCTTTATAAATATCAATTAAGTCCATCTGGTCTAATGTGTTATTTAAGGCCTGTGTTTCCTTTTTGATTTTCTGTCTGGATGATCTGTCCATTGATGAAAGTGGGGTGTTAAAGTCCCCCACTATTACTGTGTTACTGTTGATTTCTCTCTTTATGACTGTTAGTATTTGCCTTGTGTATTGAGTTGCTCCTATGTTGGGTGCATATATATTTACAATTGTTATATCTTCTTCTTGGATTCATCCTTTGATCATTATGTTGTGTCCTTCTTTGTTTCTTATAGCAGGCTTTATTTTAAAGTCTATTTTGTCTGATATGAGTATTGCTACTCCAGCTTTTTTAAAAATTTCCATTTGCATGGAATATCTTTTTCCATCCCCTCACTTGCAGTCTGTATGTGTCCCTAGGTCTGAAGTGGGTCTCTTGTAGACAACATATATATGGATCTTGTTTTTGTATCCATTCAGCCAGTCTATGTCTGGTTGGAGCATTTAATCCATTTACATTTAAGGTAATTATGGATATGTATGTTCCTATTGCCATTTTCTTAATTGATTTGGATTTGCTTTTGTAGGTCTTTTTTCTCTTCCTCTCTTGTTCTCTTCTCTTGTGGTTTAATGACCCTCTTTAGTGTTGTGTTTGGGTTACTTTTTCTTTTTTGTGTGTTTTTGGGTTTGCTGTTCCCATGAGGTTTTGATACAGCAGTCCATATATGTACAAGGTTGTTTTAAGTTTCTGGTTCCTTTTCCACCCAGAGGAATTCTTTTAGCATTTGTTGCAAAGCTGGTCTGGTGGTACTGAATTCACTTGGCTTTTGCTTGTCTGTAAAGCTTTTGATTTTTCCATCAAATCTGAATGAGAGCCTTGCTGGGTAGAGTATTTTCAGTTGTAGGTTCTTCTTTTTCATCATTTAAAATATTTTGTGCCACTCCCTTCTGGCCTGCAGAGTTTCTGCTGAAAATCAGCTGATAACCTTATGGGAGTTCCCTTGTATGTTATTTATCATTTTTCCCTTTTTGCTTTTAATATTTTTTCTTTATCTTTAATTTTTGTCAATTTGATTACTGTGTGTCTCAGCATGTGCCTTCTTGGGTTTTTCCTGCCTGGGACTCTGTGCTTCCTGGACTTGGGTGACTGTTTCCTTTCCCATGTTAGAGAAGTTTTCAGCTAATATCTCTTCAAATGTTTTCTCAGGTCTTTTCTCTCTCTCTTCTTCTGGGACCCCTATAATGCGAATGTTGGTGCATTTAATGTTGTCCCAGAGGGCTCTTAGGTTGTCTTCATTTCTTTTCATTCTTTTTTCTTTATTCTGTTCCATAGCAGTGATTTCCAACATTCTGTCTTCCAGGTCACTTATCTGTTCTTCTGCCTCAGTTATTCTGCTATTGATCCCTTCTAGTGTATTTTTCATTTCAGTTATTATATTGTTCATCTCTGTTTGTTTGTTCTTTAGTTTTTCTAGGTCTTTGTTAAACATTTCTTGCATCTTGTTGATCCTTGCCTCCATTCTTTTTCCGAGATCCTGAATCATCTTCATGATTATTATTCTGAATTCTTTTTCTGGAAGATTGCCTCTCCACTTCAGTTAGTTGTTTTTCTGGGGTGTTATCTTGTTCCTTCATCTGGGACATAATCCTCTGCCGTTTCATTTTGTGTAACTTTCTGTGATTGTGGTTTTGTTCCCCAGGCTGCTGGATTGTAGTTCTTCTTGCTTCTGCTGTCTGCCCTCTGGTGGATGAGGCCAAGAAACTATCCAAGAAACTCATGCAAGCTTCCTGATGGGAGGGACTGGTGGTGGCTAGAGCTGGGTCTTGTCCCTCTGGTGGGCAGGACCTCCTCAGTAAAACTATAATCTGCTTGTCTGCTGATGGGTGGGGCCATGTCCCCTCCCTGTTGGTTGTTTGGCCTGAGGTGACCCAGTACTGGAGCCTACAGGCTGTTTGGTGGGGCTAATAGTGACCTCCAGGAGGGCTCACACTAATGAGTACTTCCCAGAACCGCTGCTTCCAGTGTCGTTGTCCCCACAATGAGCCACAGCTGTCCCCCACCTCTGTAGGAGACCCTCCAATACTAGCAGGTAGGTCTGGCCCAGTCTTTATGGGTCACTACTTTTTTCCCCTGGTTCCTGGTGCACATAATACTTTTTGTGTGCCCTCGAAGAGGGGAATTTCTGTTTCCTCCAGTCCTGTGGAAGTCCTACAGTCAAATCCTGCTGGCTTTCAAAGCTGGATTCTCTGGGTACTCCTCCTCCTGTTGCCAGACCCCCAGGCTGGGAAGCCTGATGTGGGGCTCAGAACTTTCACTCCAGTGGAGAGCTTCTGTGGTATAATTGTTTTCCAGTTTGTGGGTCGCCCACCCAGCAGGTAAGGTATTTGATTTGATCACGATTGCACCCCTCCTACCATCTCATTGTGTTTTCTCCTTTGTCTTTGGAAGTAGGGTATCTTTTTTGGTGTTGATGGTTGTTCAGCAGTTAGTTGTGATTCTGGTGTTCTCGTAACAAGAGGTGAGTGCACGTCCTTCTACTCTGCCATCATGAGCTGAACCCACAATGTGTTGACTTTAGTTGCCAGGCTTGTCTCCTAATCTGTGCCAGCTTTCTACAGCAGCTTCAAGCACAGAACAGCAACCAAAGGCCAGAAAGAGAAAGGAGTCTTTTCTCATGGGCCTTTTGAAGAATAGGAAACCTTTTCCAGAAGCCCCTCTTCAGACTTTCCTTCCTTCCTCATGTCCAGTATTATGTTGTAGTTCTTCTTCTAAACCACTGACTCTAAGAGGAATAGAACTAACACAACTGACTAAGATTAATCCAGGCATCCACTGAGCCTTGGGAGTGGCCATCTCTCCTGAAGTACCTGGCTGCCTGAGATCCAACCTGAACTGAGGTCCTGTAAAGCAAGAGAGAAGGAAAGAAATGGCCGTTCAGTGGGTAACTGAGTGTGTCTGCCGCAAATAATGGTCAACTATGATATGTGTATCAGTCACTCAGTTAAATTTGGTAGGGCTAACTCTAACACAACTGTGGAGCAAGTCTCCACTTTCTTTCTAACTTGGAGAGATTCTGTATTGGTTTCCTATTGATATAACAAATATATAACAAATTGTCACAAACTTAGTAGCTTAAAATAATGCACATTTATTATTTTATAGTTCTGGAAGTCAGAAATCTGAGATGAGTCTCACTGGGCTAAAAATCAAGGTGATGGCAGGGCTGCATTCCTTCTGGAGGCTCTAAGGGACAATGGATTTCCTTGTCTTTTCCAGCTTCTAGAGGCTGTATTCCTTGGCTTCTGGTCATCTTCAAAGCCAACATGCTTGGGTAGAGTTCTTCTCATGCTGCCATTCCTCTGGCTCTCTTTCTTCTGCTTCCCTTTCCTACTAAGGAACTTTCTGATACATTGGGCCCACTTGGATGATCCAGAATAATCCTCTGTCACAAGGTCAGCTAATTAGCAACCTTAATTCTACCTGCAATCTTAATTCTCCTTGCCATGAAACCTAGCATATTCACAGGTTCTGAAGACTAGGTACATAGGTATCTTTGAAGGGCAATTATTCTGCCTACCACAGATACTGTTTTCACCCTTCAGATACTAAGGACTCTCACAGCAGTGTCTATGGGAATGAGCACAGCATCTGGATTTGAATTTTAGCTTCTCTGCTTACATAGTACAGGTATGTGTACTTGGACAAGTTATATAACTTCTCTAAGATTTAGTTTCTTCATATATAAAATGAAATTAATATTAATTATCTCAAAGGGTAGTTGTAAGGATTTAGTAAGGCCATATATGGAAAATGCCTAATAAGCTGCCAAACTCAGAATATATGTTCAGTAAGATGGCATCATCACCATTTCCTTCATCTCTGAAAGCCTATGAATATTATATAACCACTGCTTCTATTACTAGAGGTATGGATTCTAATGCTAGTTTTCCTAGCCGTGTAATCATTGGCTGGGTATTAAATTTTTCTGAGATTAAGTTTTCTCATCTGTAAAACGGGAATAATAAAAGTCTTTTCATAGAGGAGGTGAAGATGAAATGAAATAGCATGTATTTATTGCCTAGCATGGTTCCTGATGCATATGAGTCATCAGTTAAATTCAATTCCCTTCCTTTCCTCTATGCCTATTCTCACAAGAGCTTTACAACTCATTCACCAAGGCAGTGGTTCTCAAACTTTAGTGCACAACAGAATCATCTAGAGAGTTTGTTTAAAATACAACTTCTTGGGTCTTACTCCACTCCTACCAAGTCAGGAATTTGGAGATAGGAAGGGGGGCTGGATAGTCTGTATGAAGACATAAATAATTGATCAAACTTTAACATAATATCTTTCACAGAAATACTTCAATTTTAACACTGAACAAAGTATCTTAAGGGTTTAACTAGGAAATTTCAGGCATCAGCCAGCAGGTAGTGGAGATATTTTGAGGGGCTACTAGACCTTGCCAGTGTTTCTGAATTAGAACATATATCAGGCCAAAAAGAGTTTAGATAAGGAAGGAGAAAGAAAACCAATGGTTACTTAGATTTCCTGTGTGTTACTCCATATTACCTTTGTCTTCATTAAAGTGGAAAGTGGGGAGCTGGTGGTAAAATATTTAGCATTAAATTATAGAGATTTTACAAAGATGCCCTCTGTGGATGCTCCTTTTTATGTGATAAAAGTACCTTAATATTATCTCAACATGTTCTTCACTCTGACCAAACTACTAATACTTTGATGGTGCTTCATGTCCCTTCCCATTAGTAATGTTCTCACAAGTGAAGAGAATGAAAGAAGGTAAGAAGATACTGGATTTTATCATCTGTTCTGCCCTGTTCATCCTTGCTGGTAGGTAGGCTCCCTTTTTATTCCACATTGAGCTCCACCCAAATAATAACTCCACTCTCAGTATGTAAATATACAGCAATAAGATGTTAGAAAAAAATTTTTGTTAACAGGAATATTAAAGCAAAAGAACAAATTGCAATGGATTAGATAATATCCAATAGATATTTTCTCAGGGAAATTTTTTTGAACTACAGTTGTTGCTAAAGAGGAGAAATTTAATCCACGCATGCTATTGGTTATGATTTTTTCCCCCTAGATGGAATGAGAGGCAAAAATGGGATCAGGAAAAGGGGCACCAAAGCTGTACTGACTGAATTCCCAAGTTTGTGGAATCAGAAGGGATTCTTGCTATTCAGTTATGCCTGGCTGAAGACAGTACATTTTCTTCTATGATGTTTATGTCACTTTTCATTAATTCTGAGAGGCCTGTTCCTTTAGAAACCAGGGTAAACAAAGTAGTGTATTGGATTAGATCTCTACAGTGAATCAATTTATTTTCTAGCAAGTGTAAAAAACGAGCAAGGCCAAAACCCCCCAGAACAGAAAATGTCACAGTGATTGCTAATACATTACTGCGCAGAAAAAGGCCTAATAAAACCCCTATTAGGATGTCATACCTGCTTACGACTGAATTCTCCAGAAAGTTTATTTGATATGTCTAAGCCAATTATCAAAGTCTTAGTGATAAGAAGCAGCTCACTGGACCTGAATGTGTCAGAATAGAATGACTAAATTGTGGGAATTCATGGGCCTCTGCTTTGAATAATTAACTTGCCTCTTTGTAGAATGCATACATTTTGAAAACTAATTTTCTCTGCACAAAGCATTTTGCCCTTGTGCTGCCTTTGAAAAGTAAGCTGTTTAGCTGTAAGATTATTCCCTTTTTCATTATATCTGCCTTGAGCTTCTTTCCCTATCTTTTGGCCCAGCCTTCTCTTTGCTCTTTGTCTTGGTGGCATCATTCTGATGACACTGATGTAGCCTTCAACAGGAAACATGATATGCAGTGATGACATTTCCTCTAAATGGAATTTAAGCATTTGCTCTGCAATGATATTATAATGCTTCATCTGTCTTTGCATTTTGCTCTGACTAAAATGCAAAGTTTATTTTTAAAGAATTTCAAGACTGTTTTCCCCCAGGAGAGGAGCAGAAATGTTGGTTGCATTTATCATTTTGTAGATAAAAAGTAAAACTGATCTTTGTCTGTTTGGAATTACAGAATCAATTTTGTGCAAATGGTTGTGCAAATGACCAGACAATTCAAAAGGCCTTTTTTCCCCAAATGGGCCAAACAGATCCCTTGTTCTGGTAACGTGTAGGCAAGTGTTTCTCAGTCTTTGGGTTGTGATATGGACAACCATCTTATGTTCCTTCTCTAGCTCTAAGATAGACATCACAGTAGGGTTTCATCAGTGTTGTGCGCTGACACCATCCCCTGGAGATTTCACTTCCCTGATAAAGTTTTCCAGGCCATTTGGAGACCTATCGGTCTACTAGTGAGAGAAAGAATCACTGGAGAGCATGGGTAGAAACCATCAAGCAACGGGTATTTTGGCTTGTTTTATGATCTAGGATTTGACATTTCTTCTTTCAGCATTTTTTTTTTTTTTTTTTTTTTGCTGTACGCGGACCTCTCTGTTGTGGCCTCTCTGCCAGGCTCTGGACGCGCAGGCCCAGCGGCCGTGGCTCACGGGCCCAGCCGCTCTGCAGCATGTGTGATCTTCCTAGACCGGAGCACGAACCCATGTCCCCTGCATTGGCAGACGGACTCTCAACCACTGCGCCACCAGGGAAGCCATCAGCATTTTTTGTTTGGTAACTGCAGTTGACATCTGGTGGCTACACACCTGGCAAAAGGGTTATGAAGATTAATGAGCATTTAAAATTCATTGGAAGAAACACAGGGTAGTATGTAGTCTCAACTTATATTTCTGGACGCACATTCCTATGCAATAGAAAAGGTCTCTTCCAACTCTGATTCTAAGAAACCTGTTTAGGAAGACCTGCCTTCCCCAGAGGAGTTGAATTACTTGGCATCATGTCCTGCATTTCAGTCCATACAGCGAGCTTCTAACAAAATCTTACAGGAAGAATTAGACCGTACCTTAAATAAATTTCAAAACCACAGGTTCTGTATAGGGCTGCTTTTCTTTCACATTCACTCAAATAATCAATAAGGTCCATGAAAACGGCTTAGCATGATGGAGTCTGCAATGAGGTAAATCACTGAAGTAACCTCCGTGGAGACTGATTATCAGTATTCACAAAATTTGCCGAAATAGAATGGTATACAAGTGTTTGTGGGAAAAGTACGTCGGTGTTCATCCCCTCCTCTTCTGGGTCTATTTCAAAATGTCCTATCCAGATTTCGAATCCTATCTAGACTTTGAAGATTTCTTGTAAAAACAGCTCTCACTACAGCTTTCTTCCTTCTGTCCACGCTCATTGCTGTAGCTGTGGCTATTTTACAATATCCACAATAGGAAAGAAAAAAGACAAAGAGCAAAAGCCTCTGGGTTCTTACCCACTGATAACTGTATCGACTGGTATGATCCTCTAGGGTGATTCTCAAGGAGAGTAAAAATAAAAGCAAATGCTCGAGAATAAAATTACTCCCTTTCATTTAAAAATATGCTTTTGGAAGGAGGTTGGTGATCATAAAAGGCAAATAAATGATGATAGGATGTCACAACTCCAAAACTGATTAAGAATCACTGCTCTGAGAACTTACATTCTAAAGAAAGCATCCCGCATCTGTACAAGTGTCTCTTATACATATGCTAATCAGTTCCACTGATAATTTTAGCTTTTGGTTTGTTTTCTTCCTGTTCTTCCTGTTATTTTATGTTCTTCTTTGCTCAACTTCATAGGCACACCCAGGGGAAGACAATTGCTTATCATTCAAGTTTGGGGGAGTATGTTGGGAATATATAATAGTCTTCGGCACTAGATATTTTCCTTCATGAAGTAGAATTTGGTGAGTGCTTTTGAATAATAAGAATGGTTTGGGGGCTCCCCTGGTGGCGCAGTGGTTGAGAGTCTGCCTGCCGATGCAGGAGACACGGGTTCGTGCCCCGGTCCAGGAAGATCCCACATGCCATGGAGCGGCTGGGCCCATGAGCCATGGCCGCTGAGCCTGCGTTTCCGGAGCCTGTGCTCCGCAACAGGAGAGGCCACAAAAGTGAGAGGCCCGCGTACCGGAAAAAAAAAAAAAAAAAAAAAAAAAGAATGGTTTGGGGTGACTGGAAGAAATCAGGGAGTACAGTACAGATTTATATCTCCAGTCAGATTAAAATATTTATATATTTCTGGACATTATAACCTCCTGATTCCTTCATCTCTTCTCGAAACAGATTGTATTAAAGTGAAACACTTGAAGTGTGGCATTGCAGTAGACTCATGAACCATTTATTCAGGCTCCCTCTTTGCACCTGGAAAGAGGGAAAGAGAAACACTTCTCTTCAACTATGGCCTGTAACAAGGATTGTTACGCCGTGTCTAAAGCAGCTCTCTGAGGCTGATAAAAACCTTGTTTTGAAAACGAAGACACTTCAACCAGCTCCCTTTGAGAGTATCACTGTCAGCTGGCATTCAGGCACACAAATCCGCATGCAGAGCCCCACCCCTTGTGCAACATGGCTAAGCAGCTCTTCTCTCTGCCTGGGTCTTGCCTCCCCAGGAGAGCTAAGCCCACCTCCTGGGTTTCTCATCCTTTACTTTATTGCTTCCCTTTAGGCGCCCTGCATCATATTTAATTCCTCTTTCTGCTTTGGTGTCTCCATCTTTCTCAGCTCTTTCCATCTTTCTAATTTGGTCCCTACTCACTTTCGTATTTCATATCCTCCCCCCACAGCTTCCTACCTCTACTCTCCTTCTGCCGCTGATCGCCTGACCTTAACTTCCATTGACCTACCTCAGCTGGGAACCAGAGATGAAGGGAGCTCACTGATGCAGTCCACGTGGATTAGCCTCCCCGGTCACTAAACAGGTTGGCAGAGGGTGAATAATAAGGGGAGACAAGCAGAAGATATCTAGCATACTGGGCAATATGCATGGCATGCAGAAACTATTATTTTTTGGACCTTTTGTTCACTCTAAATTTGTGCAAAATTCTAAGCACATTTATTTTCCTTTTTAAAAATTATTGTTTCTCAAAAGAACAGGGTGCTCAGGTATGTGACATATGTTGATTATTATCAAGTCCTTCAGATATGTAGAGCTTGGCTCTAAGAAGGAAAATTTTACACTTCCTCATCTATACTCAATGACATCCCTTCCTGACGGTCAGTGTTATAGCTGTCTCAGTGAAAAATCACTTTGGGGCAGGTTGCTATTGCCATACAAGACCCTCCTAGGGTTGGGTAAAGTGGAGTTTACTTGGAGGAAGAGAGCATTCTCAGTGATCCCGAGAGATGAGAGTTATCGCTTCTGTGATGTGTACCTTTCCTGCCTGAGAAATGCTGACTGGAATTCTTTTGATTCTTGTAGTTTCAAGACTTTTCAACTATATCTTTAGATAAATAGACTTGGCGTATTTGACTCCAAACTTCCATAAAAGTCCAACTCTGTCTTGTCATAATGCACGCTATTTTGTTTTAGTTTTAGTCTGAATTTGTGAAAGTATCACTGAGTCAGAATTTGCCATGTATTGGTTTGCTTACTTAAGTCCACTAGAAGTTTTTTGTTTTAGTTTTGTTTCTCGCAAACCAAATATTAAGACAGTTGGGGACTAGGACAAGCTAATGGCATGTTTGTTTTTGCAGGCACTATATCCTAAACTAGCCCAACCTCAGTTCATTCGTTTTTCAAGGGTGGTGTGTGCTTGGGTTGAGTAGTGAGCTCCTTGTCCTTTGAAAAACATTGATCTTAGGAATTTTGATTTTGTATGTCGAATAAAGTTGTGATAATCTACAGAGGAAGGAAAACTTTAGATTTGAGTTTAGGTGACATGGCCACACATGACTAAGTTATGAAAAACATGTCCTCAGGAAAAAGAGGAAGGAAGAATTGAGAAAAATTTTACATATGCTATTTTGCAGTTTGACTTTTGTGTGTTTAGTTTAATAGCTCTAGTTTGTCCTATTAAAATGATTTTCTTTATTATAGTTTATTTCTACTGTGGAGATACAGTCCTTTGTGAAATCCTAACCAGGCCTTGTGTTTTAAAAAAAATTCCATATATGCTGGTCAGATATTGCTTTACAAAAGGTGGCCTGAGGAACAAATGCTTTTTACAACAATCTTAAAATCTCTAGGTAGAACCACATTATAACATAAGAACTGGGAAATTGTCTTGATGTTTGTGGTGAATGTTAACCACACCACATAAAATGTGTATAATCCTATTTTGGAATATATAATTTGGCTCAAGGTCTAGCTGAATACAGGCTATAATGGATAACATTGGGCTGGGTTGTTTGAAGATGACAAGACTGAGCATTGATCTTGTGATGGTAGAGACATTTTAAGTGACATGGCAGGAGAATTCTCTGAGCTCTTCAGTAGAGCAGATAGGGCTTCAACAGCCCAGGAAACTGCCAAGTATCACCTTATGGACTTGGCTAATTTCTAGGAAGCTCTGTGTCAAATTTTCTACCTTTAGTATAGAATATGATGGCATGAGCTTTGGGTAGTAACCTTACAGATTCATCTTATTTTTTTTCCCCCTGTTTCCACATTTATTTATTACATTTTATATTAAGAGAGGATTTGTGTGAGTGGAGAGTCTTTCCTAGCACTATGTTCCTGCAAAGCTTCTGGGTTCCATTTTGTGCCATTCCTCAGAAAACCAGACTTAGAGTCTAATCCTTCACAGGACAGACAAATGATGTGGCATCAGAACAAAGCTGGTAAGTTCACAGTGTGGGTTTTGTGTTCTGTTTAAATTAAATCCAAATCTTCTGTACTTATTAAAAATGAAGCACTCTTCCCCTTTGGAATCAAATATAGTCTTAGCTACTCTCTCCTTGGGATCTTAGGAAGCATGGAAAATTCTCAGCCCATTTGCTTCCTAACATGTTTTTGAGTGCATGTTTTAAAAAAACAAATATGGGGCTTCCCTGGTGGCGCAGTGGTTGAGAGTCTGCCTGCCGATGCAGGGGACACGGGTTCGTGCCCCGGTCTGGGAAGATCCCACATGCCGCGGAGCGGCTAGGCCCGTGAGCCATGGCCGCTGAGCCTGTGCGTCCGGAGCCTGTGCTCTGCAACGGGAGAAGCCACAACAGTGAGAGGCCCGTGTACCGCAAACAACAACAACAACAAAAAACAAATATGATATCATCATTATGTAATTAATAATTGGATGGTGCAGGATTTTAAAAAAATCATTTCTCATTAAAGATAAGTATATACCCATGTATCACTGATCCTTAATATTGAACATTATCTGCTTTGTGACAGTTAGATGGTTGCTGTAGTTACTTTACGAAGTCAGGTTTACAATGTAAAGACACTAAACATAAAAAAAAAGAATATAACAAACAAATAAGAGCTTTTTAAGGGGCAGTCCTATTTGATACAATGAAAAAAATCACAGAATGAAACAAGAAAAAAACTGTATCCTCTGGAAGGACCATCCCTCAAACAAGTAAGAGCAAGAGGGCATTCAAATCTGGGAGGGCTGTCTGGGCAGCAATGGTGGGGCTGAATCACCACCTCTCTAGTATCTAGAAGCTTTTGTAAAGTCAGAATGCTGTTTGTTTATTTAAAGCAGCCCATTATGTAGGGATTCTACACATATCCCTTAGCAAATCGGAGACAGTCTTGCTTAGAGCCTTACAGAATTTATTTTCCTTTATAAATCAGCTAACAGACCTAATAGATCAGGTTTTCTGTTTCCTCCTCCTGGACATCTCTTGTCAACCCAGATTATCTACCACTTCCCTCTACTCCAGTTGGTCCCCTAAGCACTGAATTTCAATCAAGTGGCATTGCTCAGATCTCCTGCCAGTGTTTAGGAGGGGCAGGCTCTCAGTTTTAATTGTGCCCCGTGGTCAGTGTTCCTGCCTGCTGTGAATCACATGGGTTGGAATGACCAGAACTGGAGCAGGTGGGAATGACCAGAACTCCCCTATTGCTCAGTGTTCTTTTCTGACCCATTGCCACCAAGGATGGCTGGATGGTCTTCAGGTTATGGCCCTTAGTTATGTTACCTTTGTAGTTTCTAACAAGCAGCAGAGGCTCAGCAAATCTTGGTTGCATATATAAATGAGTGCATTGAAGCCTTCTCAAAATGTGACTAATTCTTTATAGCCTTTATTAATATTGTAATTTTACATCTATTTGTATGATTATTTGATTGATATGTCTAGTTCTCAACCTTAGTTACCCTTTGGAATCTTTTGGGGACCTTTAAAAAAATTCATGTGTGGGCCTCACCTCAGGAGCTTTTGATTTTATTCATCTGGGGTTGGCTGTACACTGAGAATTGTGAAAACTCCCTGGATGATTCCAATATGCAACCAAGATTGAAAGCTGCTGTTATAGACTGTAAACTCCTTTAGGTAAAGGATCACATTTTCTGCTCACCATGTTATTCCAGCACCTAGTTCAGTGTCTAGCATCTAGCAGGTACTCAACAAATGATTGTTGAGTGAATAAATAAAAGTTTGAAAACATGGCTTTGTAATAACTCTTGAAGATAGCACAATAAAAAGAGATTAATTGAATAGAGGTTTTTCTGAAGATGGTTCTGGTATGTTACCTGTGATGAAGCTCATATGGCCACAGTGTGGTCTTAAAGGACACTAGTCCTGAAACGTCCAGGGATTGTCTTAGGGAGCAGAGGTCTCCCAATCACTGGGAGTTTTAGAAGCTGTCGCTCACATTGGCCTATTTCCGGATGGATGGTGTGATGGTTGAGCAGATGAAACTACTGGAAAAAAAATTTTTTTGAAACTCAATAGCTCTTTCTTTAAACTTCTAATCAGAAGGAAAATGTTAAAGCTTGGAGATTTTGTATGCAAAGCTGCTTGACTGTTAATTAGGTGAGCATTAGGAGGAAGAAGAAAAGAAGAAAAAAAGTGGTATCCTCAGTAAATGAGGAGAAAAATGCTTGCACAGTAGTAGATCAGCAGGTAATTTAAAGGTGAAAAAAATGAGCAGGGGAAAATTCAGGGCTAGGGTTATGTGATTGACCAAGAAATGCAAATTTTTTTCTTTTAAAGAAAGAGCTGAGTTTTAATTTTTTTATAGTATCATTTGGAAATGATTGAATTTAGGTAAAGTATAGTGCATTTGGAAAGATAGAGCTTAAGTGGCGAGATTCAGAGCTGAAGTGTGGATTCTAATCCTGCTGCAGTTACCTGTTTTGCTGGATGACCTTGGAGTTCTTTCCTCCCCCTTGGTAGCTCCTGCCCCACTTGCCTTCATCACTTCCTGAGTTGTTAAGTTGGCCCCAGGCTTCAGCCTGGATGCGTCTCTGGTGAGGAAAGGGCAACGGTGTGGAGCACCCTGGGAGGTGAGGCCGCTGCCTGGTGTTACCTGCTGCCAGGGGTTACCTGCCACAGCAGTGTGAAAAGAATTTCAACATAAAACAGTGTCTATGCCTCTATCGCTTATGAGACAGAGGTTGTCACTCAGAGAGGCCAGCCCCCAGACAGCTCTCCCACCCATCTCATCTCCTTTAGAGAGGTGAGAGGAAGACTCAGCCACACAGGAAGAAGAGTCTCACAATGAAGTGGAAACCCTTCAGTCATCTCACCCCAGTTGTCCATATGCAGCACCAGCAGTGCTAAACTGTTCATCCTCCAAACAAAGAACAGTGTGTCTTCTTCTTCTTTTCTTTTTTTTTGTGGTACGCGGGCCTCGCACTGCTGTGGCCTCTCCCGTTGCGGAGCACAGGCTCCGGACACACAGGCTCCGCGGCCATGGCTCGCGGGCCCAGCCGCTCCGCGGCATGTGGGATCTTCCCGGACCGGGGCACGAACCCGTGTCCCCTGCATCGGCAGGCGGACTCTCAACCACTGCGCCACCAGGGAAGCCCAGTGTGTCTTCTTAGATATCTCCGTGGAGAGAAGCTTCGTTCGTTTTTGGTTACTCTGGCAATCAAGGACCCTTAAAAACATTTTTTTTTTTTTTTTTTTTTTTGCGGTACGCGGGCCTCTCACTGCCGTGGCCTCTCCCGTTGCGGAGCACAGGCTCCGGACGCGCAGGCTCAGCAGCCATGGCCCACGGGCCCAGCCGCTCCGCAGCACGTGGGATCCTCCCGGACCGGGGCACGAACCCGTGTCCCCTGCATCGGCAGGCGGAGTCTCAACCACTGCACCACCAGGGAAGCCCCCTTAAAAACATTTTTATGTCATTCTGATCCTGTGACATCTTTGTTTGAAACTCTTTAGCTGTGCCCCTTCAGATATGGAAAAAGTCCCAAAATGTTAGCAGGGGAGATATTGAACATTGTAAATAACCATTAGGGCATCAAAATGGACACTGGTCTAGAACAGGAAAGGAGATTGGAGGTTCCTAGACCCAGTTATTACTGTTTAGTTGTGCGGAGCTCTGAACTCCCCAGTGGAGTGGAGGATGGCAACCAGGGACCCCATTCCAACTGATACGGAAGCTTTGATTTTGTAGCAAGACGTTGTAACTATTGTAGCTAGATGTCGTAGCTAGGTGTATACCCAGTTTATTAGCTGACCTAAGTGCATCTCTGTTATCTAGCCCCAGCCTATGCCTCTGGCTTATCTTCTGCTTTTCTTCTCTTATACTGTAATCTCCAGCTTTGCTGCACCAATTGCTATTCCCTGAACACGTGAGATGGTTTCCCATTTTTGTGCCTTTGTGCATACTCTTCCCTGTGCCTGGTATATTTTTCCCTTTCTTGAATTTCTGAAAAATCTCCTACTCTTCCTTCAAGATCCTGCTCAATTGCCACCCTTGCCCCCAACCACACAGCGGTAGCATTTTTATCACTCTTCCTTTGTGTCCCTGCATTCTTCTTCGTATGCCTCTATGATTGTCTGTCTCACTGAAATGATAATTATTTATTTACATTTCTAGCTCTCCACTAGATTGTGAATTCCTTTCAGGGCACAGAGTAGACGTGGTATCCACATTCATATCCTCAGGACATGGCAGGTACTTGATAAATGTTTGTTCAGTGAACCAATGAATGAATTCTTTTGTGTAAATAGAGAGCAAGGGGTCAACATTCTCATGTAGGGGTATTTTATACTGTTGTGAACTCCCCTCACTCCTTTTTATTTTATCCTTAATATTATCTCATGTAGGTTAAATAATATTACATCTTTTAATCTTCCTCCAAAAACCTTTTTTCCTCTTTCTAGTCAACTTTGCCTTTTTGGCCTTTATTTTCTCTCTGTTATTTAAAAACCGTCATGGCCAGTACTAGACACAGAACATGTTTAAGGTGTAAGTTGATGAATGGGACATTGGAAGGCTTATTTTGGAGTCCTTGGGGGTCACACTTCTTCCAGGGCATTCTGTGGTCATTTCCTCTCTTTCCTGATGATGGTATTTCATTGCTGACTCACACTCAATTTGTCTACTCTGATTCCTGCCATGATTATTTGTGACTTGGTCCTTGGTTGTCTCTTTCCATCCTGTATTTATCCAGGTCTGGTTTTTGTCCCCAAATGCTCCAGCTTGATCTGACCTTTTTTTTTTTTTTTTTTTCCTCTTAGGAGGTGTGTATTCTGGTTTTCAAGCCCACTTTGGCTTTTAGGTTGTCTTTCAGAATGTGTGCAATTCTGTCTCATTTGGTCATTTCTTTGGATTTGAGGATCTTATTCTTAATAGAAGCAGTCTTTGTTGGCTAGATTAATTAGAATAGGGACTGTAGCCTTGGCAGTCTTTACAGATGTATTGAGTAGGATATTAGTTCCAGTAGGAGATGTGCATAGTTATGTCCACAGAATATGGTAAAACCAGTAAAATGTTGCCTTCCTACTGTTTTATGGGTAAAGTGACGGGGCAAAAAAAAAAAAAAGTGGTGATGGCAAGGGAGGTGGCCAGCACAGTTGGAAGAGCACAGTGGCACATTGCCACGTCAGTCAGCTTGCCTGGGTTTGAATTAGTTCTGCCATTTCTTAGCTGTGTGCCTCTAGGCTGGTCATTTAACTTTTCTGAGCCTAAACATGTTCATCTGTTTAATGGTAATAATAATAGTATCTGCCTCATAGGGATTTTGTAAAAATCAAATGTGTGAATGCTTGCTCCTAAAGTGCTTAGCACTATTTCTGGCAAGTAGCAAATGGTCAATGTTAACAATTACCACTTAATCCCTTTACACGGTGTATTTATTATACTGTTGATCTCCCCATAGATGTCTTTGCCTGAATGTGGTTTCCCTTTCTTCCCCCTTCCCTCACTTTATCTTTAGCTAGAAATCTTAAGAGTTAACATCTACATCTTTTAAATGAAGGGGATGGCCTGGATTGGTCATTTTCCAGATGATACACCATAGTAGAGACCTGGGAATTCCCCAAAGGCTCCTTGAGAAGGCCTGGGAAAGATACAAGTAGGCACAGCTACAGCCCTTGCTCTCCCATGGGAGAGAGCAAGCTCCCTTTCTCTGTTTTACAAATTGGACTTTCACCCTACTGTTTGCTTAAAGAAAGAGTTCTTGAAGCTAAAGGAAGTTGGAAAATTCCCTTCCAGCTTGAAAATCAGTGATTTTGAATGTAGAACATAATGAAAATTTGATTTCTACCATTATTTTGTGAATGTTGAATTAACAATTTGGAGGAATTGCATTACATGTTGCCTCATCCAATGATGTAATAATCAAATAAAATAGATTCTAATCCTATTTAGTCAGCTTCCCTCTGTTGTTCTCAGTCTGCTTTGAGAAGACTGTCAAATTGAATTTGCTGTCCTTCCTGTTTACCAAAGTTTATTATTTCAATTTATAGCAGCAGAGATGTTATAACCTGGTCTTTTATGTACTCTGTTGTGTTAGCTCTGATATTGTGTCAATCTGCACAAGAGAGTAATTACGGAATGATGGGCCTTCCCTTGCTATCAGAAAAGCAACAGGCAGGTCTTTCTGATGTCTAGAGGGGTTGTGTGTTGGAAGCAGAATTGGGATGGGGGGATTTAATCTGCTTTTCTTATAAATACCTGAAAAAATCCCAATAAAATACTATTTAAATATTTTTTCACAAAGCCATAAAGAGGCTAATACCAAGTAAATCATGGGCTGTATCTAGGAAAAGATGCTTTGAAAAGAGAGGGATAAGATCAAGCTCTAAATGCGTTTAATTCATTAGCCATAAAGCATGCCAAGCTGGGTCTGTAATGATATCAGAACATTCAGGGAAAGATTCAGAATGAGGTCTCAAAAATCCCACGTGGAAGCTCCTGTGAATGTCTACAATCTGTTCTGTAGCTACCTTGGTCGGATTATGTTGGCTTTAAGCAGGGAAGGAGATTAGGCTCTGCCTTTCCCATCTGCAATTTAACACTGAATCCTAACGCTTAAGTTGGCCAGGGTGATAACATATAAGAAAACAGGCGAAAATTACTTCTTTATTTACACTCAAATATGATAATGGCAATATATGCTTGTTGTAAAAATTCTAAATGTGCAAAAATTCATAGCCAATTCCTGGTTTTCTCTTTCTTAGTTTCTGTATTCCATGCCTCGAGGTAACCACTGATAATAGTTGAAAGCAGATCCATTCGGAGTTTTTCCTTGTATAGACAAATACACGCACACACACACTCGTATGTACATATAAATATATACAAAAATACACACACATAATTATACCTGCATATATTATATAGATTTAAAAATATAGATGGGATTTTCTTTTTCCTTAATTTTATATGTTTGATACCTTTTCATGTAAGTATGTATAGATTTACCTCACTTTGTAAGAATGAGAATCACATTTCAAGGGAACTTTTAAACTGCTTCTGACTTTCAGTAAAAACCCAGCAGGTAGCACGGTGGGGAAGGCTTCCACCACCACCTGCAGTCAGAGGTCTCTGCCTCTGACCCGCCTGACCTGGGAAATGGTTCTGTTTTTAAAGGCAGACTCAGGCATGGTTAAGAAGCATGTCTCCTGTTCACGAAGGCTCAGACCCCTGTTGTGAAAGAAAATGACACCTTAATCGAGTTGGTTTTCTGTCCAGCAAATTACACCAACTTCCCTTTGGGAAATGAGGGAATGCTGCTGTGACTGGGACACACATCCGTCGGGGCCTGGTGGGGCGGAGAGCACCCTCCTTCCACAGAGGCAGCCTCGTCGGACTTCTCTCCCATTAGCTAACAGAGCTGGCTTAAGTGAGCCGTCCATTCGGCAGGCCTGACTGATTTGCTGATACCATGGACTAGCGGGGAAAGTTCTTAAACTAATTCACTTAAGATAAGGGGATGGCTTCTCCTCAAAGGCAAAGCAAGGAAAGATCCTCCACTTCTCAGTAAGCCTGTCCAAATTGTCTGCCAAGCACTCGAGGATGAAATTGAGTCTAACACTACAGCATGTATTCCTAAGAGTATACTTGCCAGTCAATATGTAAAGGGTGTAAGCTAAGCTTCTCCATCATTTACCTGCATTTTGTTTGGATGACAAGAAGTGGCAGAGTGCACTGCAGAGTGAGATTAGGTGCTTGAAATGTGGCTGCAGAGATTAAATGAGTATCTCTTGAGGCGCCCTTCATTATGGGGAAATGGTAGAGGACAGATTTCCTGAAGGGTTTTCCACTTGGCTGCATGACTAAGTGTGCAGGGAACTATATAATTGGTAATATACTTTTTTTTTAATATTCCTGTGTAAATAATTTCTTTATTTAAACTTCACAATGTGTAATATTTTAAACACTTGTCAAGCAGTAACTCACTGGTGGCAGAAAATTCTAAAAGTCTAACAGCAGGATTAAGGGTGTGATGGCTGTAGCTGATTGATCTCTCTAGTTTTCTTGAAGAGGAATCTTACCACAGGGGTATAATTTGGGAAATAGAACCATACAGTGTCAGTAATTTGAGCAGTTATGCGGGAAACTCTGAATCCGCCTCAAATTGGTCTGCTTTTATTTTTTTAAACAGGGTTGAAAGTATGTTTTTAATTCTCTGTGCCTGTGTGTATGTATGTATTAAAAAAATTTTTTAACATCTTTATTGGAGTATAATTGCTTTACAATGTTGTTAGTTGCGGCTGTATAACAAAGTGAATCAGCTATATGTATACATATATCCTCATATCCCCTCCCTCTTCTCTCCCTCCCACCCTCCCTATCCCACCCCTCTAGGTGGTCAAAAAGCCCCGAGCTGATCTCCCTGTGCTATGTGGCTGCTTCCCACTAGCTATCTGTTTTACATTTGGTAGTGTATATGTGTCCATGCCACTCTCTCACTTCTTCCCAGCTTACCCTTGTATATATGTATTATAGTCAGTTTTGTTGTTGTGTTTTTGATTTTTTTAATTTTATTTGAAGTCAAATAAGGGAAATATATGACTCTACCCTAATCTGTGAGATCTGTCATGGGTTTAAGTATATTGCCCATGTATCGAGATGGTGTCAAAATCATTTGTGTAAATAATAACAGAAAGGAGCACTACCAATTCATCACGCATGGGGATATAGTGTGTTGAAGGAATTTACTAGGAAATCAGTATTTGTCATCACGTTTGTCATGGTTTATAAATCCCAGCCTAATTTACAAGGGTTTAAGGCCTTTCACCCAAACATAAAAAGTGACCCATTAAAGTTAACGAGCCTTCTTTATCTGGACTCATCTTTTAAATTTACCATGTGATTAAATGTAATGAAAGGGAGGTGGGGGGGCATTTAAAGTGCAGCGGAGAGTGCTTTGGTGAGAGCCGAGGACTCAAGGAATTCTGAGACCAGGACGAACCAGATTTGCAAGTGACAGAAATAAAAACACCAAAGGAAGCTGACACTTTAAACAGTATGCTACTCATAAATTTGATGGAATATTGGTGGGCAAACATTTCAAAAGGATGAAGATTAGTAATAGGTGCAGAGGGATTTGGGTAGAATGGAAAAGACCCTGAAGTTATGCTGTATCACTGCCAAACAGATACAGTGGTTTATAACTGTATTTGGGGAAGAAAAGAAAATATCATTATATTGAGAATGTCTTAAGGAAGTGGGAACCATCACTTTGAAATGTATTCATCAAGAAAGATAGAGGGGCTTCCCTGGTGGTGCAGTGGTTGGGAGTCTGCCTGCTAATGCAGGGGACACGGGTTCGAGCCCTGGTCTGGGAGGATCCCACATGCCGCGGAGCAACTAGGCCCGTGAGCCACGACTACTGAGCCTGCGCGTCTGGAGCCTGTGCTCCGCAGCAAGAGGCCGCGATGGTGAGAGGCCCGCGCACCATGATGAAGAGTGGCCCCCGCTTGCCACAGCTAGAGAAAGCCCTCGCACAGAAACGAAGACGCAACACAGCAAAAATAAATAAATTAATTAATAAAAACTCCTACCCCCAACATCTTCTTTTTAAAAAAAAAAAAAGAAAGATAGAGTCCCTATCTCCCAGTGTCTGGGGTGTATGATGGGGCTAGGAACCTAACACTGGTAAGGACATTTAGCCAATACAGATGACCTAATTGCATTGATCACTCCTCCAAGCTTAAGTACTCCAACATTCTTCCATTAACTCACCCCAGCTTTAAAAATCCCCCACCTTTTTCAGAGGAGTTGAATTCAGTGTCTCTCTCTTATTGCAATAGTTTTTCTTTTATAGCACCCAGTCAACAGTTGTTGAATTGAATTTGAGGAACTTCAACTGTTTTTATTTTCATGTATAGCATCAGTTTAGAAAAAAATAAAAGTCTTTATGAAGAATCCCAATGCTGGGAGGAATGTTTCAAAACAAGGGAAAATGATTTGATAGATGGCGTAAGATATCTTAAGAAAGACAATCAAATGTAATTTGAAGAATGGGATGATATTCTCTTTTAATGAAAGTTTATATAGCTGAATTATCTTCTCTGGAATAATTTAAAGTGAGTGACATTGTATAGAAGTGCCTAGCCAATTGCAAATGCTCAGGAATGTTTATTGTATGGCAAGGAGTTAGGTCTTCACAGAGTGGTGCTTATTTCCTGTATAGTCATCACAATGGGGAACCATTCCTATGGACTGGAATTGTGGGGCTGATCTATGTCCTCCACTGTATTGATCAAGAAACAGAGACCCTTGGGACTTCCCTGGTGGCTCAGTGGTTAAGAACCCGCCTGCCAATGCCGGGGACATGGGTTCGAGCTCTGGTCTGGGAAGATCCCACTTGCCTTGGAGCAACTAAGCCCGTGTGCCACAACTACTGAGCCTGAGTTCTAGAGCTTGCAAGCCACAACTACTGAGCCCACGTGCCACAACAACTGAAGCCCACACACCTAGAGCCTGTGCTCTGCAACAAGAGAAGCCACTGCAGTGAGAAGCCCACACACTGCAACGAAGAGTAGCCCTGCTCACCTCAACTAGAGAAAGCCTGCACGCGCAGCAACAAAGAGCCACTGCAGCCAAAAATAAAAAAAAATAATAAATTAAAAAAAAAAAAGAAAGAAAAAAGAAACAGAGAACCAAAGATGGTGCTATGCCTATTTGGTGGAAGGAACTGGAAACCAGGTTGCCTTATGTCCAGTCTTGTGTTCTTTTTATTCTCTTCTAGAAATTTTAGGTCTACTCTGGTGTTATGTTTCAATTGGAAGGAGAAATTTAACTGATAAGACTTATGCAAAAGACAATTAACAGGATTGTTTAGATGAGAAATATAACTTGAAGAATGAGAAGACTCTTGCTCATCCATTGTTCCTTTTGGTAAATTGCAGCTACATAGAGTTTTACAGTTGACATAGCTCTTTCACACGCATCATCTGATTTGATCCCCAAAACCAGGTTGAGGAGGCAAGAAACAGCTTGATTACATGATTTACCAAAGGTCACCTGACTGTAAATGGTGGAGTAGAAACTAGAATGAGATTTTTATCTCATCTAGTTTAAGAAAATATCTACTGTCGCCTATTATGGGGAAGCAAAAGTAGGTCTTGGAGACAGAGTGTAGACAAAGAGGGAGTTAATAAAAAAGAAAGAAAGAAAATAATAAATATGTTTATGACAGTTTTTTTGTAGGTGCAAATGTAAGAAAAGTAAAGATTGCAGTGAAAATTTACAAGGGTCATAACCTTGCCTGGAGATGGGGTTTGGATCAGGAAAGGCTGGCCCAAAGAAGTGACATGCACATTCTCAGGCTGGTATCCTGGCTCCTAGTTTAACAAGAGTTCAACACCAGTGGGCTCTACCCTCTGGTCAGAAAGCTTATCCTAGCAGTATTTGGAGAAATGGGAAGTATAATGAGATGGTAGTATATTTTTTACCAAGATAAATGTATTTAAAATAAAGGTCTTTCTCATTTTCTGAGATTGTTTTTTCTTATTTACAGTTTTAAAGCACACTTTCTTTTATACAATAGTTGTTATGGTAAATAAGAATTGTTTTCAGTGAATTACTTGGGACTATAGAAAATTTCAAATCCTACAGCATCTCCCCAGTTTTATTTAAAATGTTTTTAGTTAGTGAAATCCCAAATTCTGGGAACCAGTGGTCTCTATCCTGTTGCAAACCCCAGCCCCACACTTCCTTTTTATTTTATGAGCAGAGGAAAGACCTTTGCTTTGACTAACCTAATAAGTCCAAGGAATAAGATTGCACTTATGTGGGAGATAGGATTAAAAATAATGAGACAAAAACTCAGCAGCATAACATTATTTCAGGAAATGGGAATAAACAGAATTTAAACATGTTACTTTTTATACTTGCTAGGAAGTTTCCTAGCTAGCTATCAAGTCAACCTTTATATAGATGAGGGTGAAAGACAGGGCAGAAGAAGAGCGAGTTGAAATTGAAAGCTGCTCTGACAAAGAGAAGGCAAAGGCTGGCTGAGGTGAGAAGAGGGAGAGGTTTCTTCATCCCCATTGCGCTTTCTGCAGAGAATTCCTTTCTCTGTCTCTCCTCCTGGCCTTGCACGTATCTATCAACAGATTCTGTTCATGCCTTAGCTTTGCGGAAGCCTGTCAGGCTGGCAGAATGCTCTCCTCATTGGAATGTGTCACAGTGCAGAGGGCAAAAGCAATCGATGGCCCTTCCTGGCCTCCACCTCTCCTCCTGCCCTTATAAATACTTTTATTTGCATTCTGTCACTGTGATTGTGGCTTATCCCTTTGCATTCTCCCTTTCTAGTTGAAGGTCATTAATCTACAAATGCAACTAATTAGCCCTTTACTGTTCTGGGAGCAGAAAACACTGCTCACTCATCGTCCTAGTTTATTGGATGCCAGAAAAATGTACACTTAAGGATCAATGGATCTTGCCAATAGAAAGAGTGCTCTGTGTAATTACACAATTGGCCCTGGTAAGCTATCAAATGAGAATTGTGCAGAGGACCTAAAACCTACCCCAGAATGGTGCAGTTACCTAAACCACAGGCTTACATTTCTTATTTTCTCAAGTACGTTGTGCCCATTTTGTGAGGTGTGCCATCTCAATCCATCTTCTTGAAGAGTGAGGCACAGAAAATTAGGTGAAATTGGGTGCATTTCAGCCCTGACATTTTTCTTTTTGGAGAAAGGTTGAACTCAGGACCTCAGGGTTGGTATAAGATTGGAAAGGCCAAATCACTTTATCTTGCTTTTTCAGTGGGGGAAAAAAAACCCAACAACTCTTGATCCCAAATAAAATAACTAAAACGCTTATGCCTAGCCTTTTTTTTTCTTAAAGAAAAAAAAAAAAAAAGACAAGACACAATTGACTACAGGCCTCTGGAGAAAACTCCTGATTCCCTTAAAGGAAAATAATTTTTCTGCAGAAGCAAATGTGTTAAAGCAAGTGAGAGGCAGGGTACCATTGGGAAGCTGGACTGGAAAGGAGTTTAAGCCATAGAACATATTCGCCAGTCACTAACACGGTATACAGTTGTGCTATGGTGCCCATATGTTTGGGTCTGCATCTATTTGTGTGTGATTGCTAGTGTGTGTGTGTGTGTGTATGTGTGTGTATGTGTGTGTATGTGTGTGTGGAGAAACCCTTTTTGCCAAAGGGAAATTGAAAGCTGAAAAGTACCAGCAAGAAAGTACCAGTGGGAAGTATTATATTTACATGACAAAAAGTCCAGGGAGAAAAAAATGCCTTCAGTGACCTGTACCTGGTAACCTTTGGAGACTGAGATGGGCAGTTGTATAGGGTAGTTGAATTTCACTGGGGAGAGAGCAGGTGTTAAAGAGGATTGTTGCCCTTACTGGCCATAGCTCTCCACTGCCCACACTCTGTATCATCAGTAGAAGCCCTGGGCAGGTCTTTTGTGATGGGTCTGCAGCTCTGTTTACCAGCTATTGTGAGCTGGGTCCTTTTTGGCTCTGTGCTGAGAGATGGGATTCAAGATATTGGTGCAGCACCAGAGAGCTCCCTATCTTTATATTTTGCCTGGTGGTTAAACAGTTCTTTACGTACATGAGAAAATGCATTGAAACGAACAAGTGAAACTGTTTTCTTCTCTTCCCCAGAATATTCACAATAATTTAAGAATAGCTAACAGAGCTGGGGTTTTTTGAATAGCATCTCTTTTTCTTTGAAAAAAAAATTTTTTTTTTTTTACCATTTTTTCTTTCTCTTTCTCATGCTCACCTGTACTTAAAAAAACATTTTTTTAAGAGCAAAAGCTTTTGTTCTTGTTCTTTTTAAAAAAAATAAATTTATGTATGTATGTATGTGTGTATTTTTGGCTGCTTTGGGTCTTCGCTGCTGCACATGGGCTTTCTCTAGTTGTGGCCAGCGGGGGCTACTCTTCGTTGCGGTGCGTGGGCTTCTCACTGTGGTGGCTTCTCTTGTTGCGGAGCACGGGCTCTAGGCCCGTGGGCTTCAGTTGTTACCATGTGAGGGCTCAGTAGTTGTGGCTCGCGGGCTCTAGAACACAGGCTCAGTAGTTGTGGTACACAGGCTTAGTTGCTCCGTGACATGTGGGATCTTCCTGGACCAGGGCTTGAGCCCGTGTCCCCTGCATTGGCGGGAGGATTCTTAACCACTGCGTCACCAGGGAAGTCCCACCTGTACTTTAAATTCAAGGTTACAAAGACAGTGGTGATAGACTTAAATTTATTCAAGTTCGTCATCCATACCTGCTTAGTGTTTATCTAACCTTACTAATTTCCAGAGAGACATTATCATAACAGAATGATAGAGAATAAGCCTTCTATATTGAATGCATAGTTTAATGCAGTCGTTCTTAATGTGTTTTGGGGCCACAAGCCCCCTTAAGAATTGCTATCACAGTAAACCTTCCTCTCTCCAGAAAAATGCACTTACCAATACACTCATGCCATCTCACTTCTGATCTTAGGGAATTCACAGACACTCTAAAGCAATTGCTTTCTGGAGTCCCAGGTCCCAGATTAAAAACCTATGTTCAATGGAATGCCTCTGAAACAGTGGAGAAATTAAAGTGTATAGTAGGATCTCTGAGCACATTGTGTTGCAGAATAATTACAGATGGCTGGTTTGTGGGAATGACTAAGATTCAGTCTCGAGTTAGTCAGACTCGTGTCTAAACACGACACTTCTACTCCCTAGCTGTGTGAGAAATTATTTAACCTGTCTAAGCTTTAGTTTCCTCATTAAAAAGAGGGTAATGTAACATCTACCTCATTGGGTTACTGAGATATGCACATGGCCTGGGACACTATCAACCCTAGAGACATATTAGTGATTGTCATTGTTAATAATGGGGAGTGTTATTCAGAATTGATTAAGGCAGGGTACCCTTTCTTCCCTTTCTTGTCAGTTATATTTCATTGCCAGCCTTAGCGAAACAGACTCTGTTGTACACCCTTGAATGCCCACCCCCCTTCCCTTTTAAAAATTTCGACTTAGCTACTAAGACTCATCTTACTTGAGAAAATTTAGTCTTAAACTTTGAAATGCAAAGAGGTCCATGTTTTTAAACAGTGATTTATTTCTTGTTGATTTCAGGTGACTGTGGTCTGTGGAGCTCAGTGGAGGGAATGCTTAGTTACTTGGTGGGCAGTGTTTTTCTAGAACATTGCTCAACCATCGCCTGATGTTTACCTCTTCCATTTTCTTTTTTTTTTCTTTTTTCTTTTTTTGCGTTACGCAGGCCTCTCACTGTTGTGGCCTCTCCCGTTGCGGAGCACAGGCTCTGGACGTGCAGGCTCAGCGGCCATGGCTCACGGGCCCAGCCGCTGTGTGGCATGTGGGATCCTCCCAGATCGGGGCACGAACCCGTGTCCCCTGCATCGGCAGGCGGACTCTCAACCACTGCACCACCAGGGAAGCCCTCCATTTTCTTTTTACCCACCTTGATTTCAACCATGAACTCTTTCCTTCTTTTTCTTCTGGACTTTCCCTTTTCTTAATTCCTTATCAGTGGCAATTCTCTGTTCATTTCTAGTCAATTCAGCTCAACAAATGATCATCGAACATTTTCTATCTCCTAGCCGCTGAGCTAGATATTGGACACGCAGAAATAAAGAAAAAGTAGTTTTTATACTTGGAAGTCCTTGGAGTCTGAGTCTGTTAGGCATAGTATCATCATCATCATCTTTATCTTCATCCTCATCATCATCATTACTGTTGTTTATTGAGTAGTTACTCTTTGTCAAGCATTGTGCTGTCATATACGTTATTTCATTTCATTTCACCTTCCTATTGGATTCTCTTTTTAGAATCAGTTGTATTTTTATCCCAACACTGCAAACTTTTATTTGTTCTCTCTAGTTCTACCCAGCTGTTCTCACTTCTCCCAATAGTAACTCTTCTCAGTATCTGCAAGTCCTTCTCTTGGTCAGCTACCAGGTGCTTATAGCCCTAGAGTCATCCAGAGTCTGGATATGGCTGTGCTTTCCCCGCCTTTGAGGCTTTGAAACTTAAAAATGATATGACTTGTGCTTCAACAAATCAGTGACTGGCCAGTTTTCAGTCTTGGATGACTCAAACGTGTTCCAAGTCAGACTTAGAAGATACAAATATCATTTCATATAATTAGGAGCCACAGATGTCTTCTGATTTTACCAAAGAGTTGGGGATTGTCCCCAGAGCTGGGAGTCTAGCCAGAATGATGGTAAAGCCCTGTGGTTTATGAACTCACTAACTTTAAGAACTATAACATTATAACCTAAGGTGACATTAGAAGCAATGAGTAAGCATTTTACAACATAAAAAGGACTATTTAAAGGAATCTCATTATCTTTCATAGAATGTTACAATGTTTACAATAGGCTATGTATACACAATTATAGGATCGCTCCATACAATACAAGAGGTTAGTAATTTATTGATATGCCAGAGCTACAGGATTCCCAACATCTTTATGTATGCAACAACCTGTTTGGCATAGAGTGGATCAGGGGCTCCCAAACTTTCTGTGGGGGAGGAGTAACTTTTGATTTACTAGAAGACTTATAGCTATCAGTCACATTGGAGCAGGTACCAGGTGCTGGCATTAAGTCTTAGATTCCACTGTGGAAGACAAGTGTACTTTAGTGAGAGGGGGTAGGGGCTGTTACCTAGAGTCACCCTCCCAGATATGAGGGAGCTTCTGATGTCCTCAGCTGTCCTTGTATATAGTGCCTGTTGCTGAATCAGAAACCCCCGTGTGCTGTTTAAAGCATATCAAAAGCACAAGGGGTATCTAAGATAAAAACTTTTGAAACAATAATAAATGGGACAAATTTGAATGCCTAATATATCCCCCTTACTGGGGATTTTGTATATATAACTAGTACCTCTTACTAGCATGTTATGGGGTTGATCCAGTTATTCACATTTAATAGATAAATAGATTGAGGGCTGGAGAGGTTAGGTAACTTGGTCAAGATCCCATGGTTTGCAGATAGCTCACTTTGGATTTTGTCATGGAGCATTTTTATTTTTAGGATTGAATCTTTTTGGAAAGGGACATGATTCCTATCAATTTCTTAACTATTAAAAAATTTTATATGAAGGAATAGTTTTACTTTTCTGCTTTTATCTTGTGCAGGGTGTGGTTTGAAAATGTTTCTAAATTAAAATGCAGCTTGCAGAAATGGCCCAGATTAAAAATACTTGAATGTCACTGAGTTGCAATAGACACAACTGAAAAAACGTCATCCCACTTGCCCTGTCTTTAAGTGTGATGATTAATGTACCGTTGCAGGATGATCTATGTGCCCATAGATTACTGCCTGAATCACTGTGTCTTCATTATGACTTATTGTTTGCCTGAGATCACTGAACATTTTATTTAAAGGTAAGTGAAGGATTAAAGCACTTTTTTTTTCCTTCTTGGCCAGAATTTGTAAAAAAGAAAAAGAAAAATGAGAAAGAGAAAGAAAGAAAAGAAATAAAGATTAGGTAGAAAAAGGACTGCACTGATGCTCAGTTAAGATTAAGCAACTGGAATCAGATCAGTCATTTGTCAGTGAGGCATATGCAAAGTTTAACAGATGCTTAATGGTAGCTAAACCCAAGAAATTGAACTCTGATAGATAGTTGATATTATCAATATCAATATTGTTCTGTATATCATAGGAGCATGGATATGGGTGTCTTAGCAACTTGTGTAATTTTACAACACTCTCAAAAAACAACTGGAGAAGAAAAAAATGAAATTCAGATATCCAAATTAGTGGAATTTTAGAAATACATATATTACTGATCCAGCTCCATTTTGCAATATTATCGGTTCATGTCTTTTTGCAGTTTTTTTCCATTGTGGCAGAAGAAGGGAAAAGCAAGCCAGTCTTTTAAATTTATTGCATTACATTAGTTGCACTGTAAGATTCTTTGAAGATGATTGTCTTGTGGATTTTAGTTCCAGATCAGTGGACATTTGGCTGGAAGGATTTATACTGTGCACTCAGAAAATTGGGCTTTAAATCAGTGTTACTGTAGGCTGCAGAGAGTTTGGTTTTTACAACTACAATAACTAACTCACTGGGGATGTGTATGTGTGACCCTTTCCCGATATTCCAAGGGAAGTGTGTGTGTTTGGTCATCAGTGCTTTAAATTCTAAAAAGCAATGCAACAGAAGCATTAGCTTTCCTATTGCCAGGTGTTTATTTTACTTGGTAAAGGAGATTCTATGTAGAGAGGAAATAGTTGCATTAGTCTGTAATTTGTGAGAGAATTGAACTTTTGATTCCATAGAGAAGAACCCTTAGATTGAATTATATCAGGTTCAGGGGACATTTTAAGCAGAAGCCTGCTGAAGTCCCCTCTAACATTTTTCTTTTTATGAAGAAGGCTTTTTCTAACAGTGATGGCAGAAATATCCTCTAGGAAAGATGGAAGACTACAGATTTATGTTCACCCATTCATTATTTGCTTTTTTATCCAACCATTTATTCTTCAAACAGTTAAGTACCCACAGAAGCTAGGCTCTGCTTTTTGGGAAGCTCCCAGTCCTAAAGTTCAGAGGAATTTAATATAGGAAGAGACCCTAGGGATCATCGGGTCCAGTGTCCTCAATGTAAGAATCCCTTCAACAGCCACCTTATCAGTGGTCCTGACTTATTATGACTTAAAAGCATTGCTTTTTTTTTTTTTTTAAGTCTATTAGATCTATAACAACTCTCTGGAAAAAGGCAGGGCAGATATACTCTAACCCAGCAGCCTTTTAAATGTTCTTATTAAGCTTGTGGTCAACCAAAACCTGTAGGCAGTTTTAAACCTTCATACAGAGGGTTGCAAACCTTTTCTGCAACCCATTTGTGCAATTGATGGTTTTGAATCTAAATGCAGGAGTTTGCATTTATTTCTTTAAAATTTTATTGATTTGGCTTTGCTTTAATGTTCCAGTTTAAAGATCATTTCAGACCTGGGTTCGAACATCTCTCATATTAGCTCTTCTGTCCCAGTCTATGCTATCTGTAAACTTGATTAATATGCTGTCTGTGTCTTTATCCAGGTCATTGATAAAAATGGTAAAGATATAGTTGGGAGGACAGAGCCCTAGGGGATTTTACAAATCATCTCCTTTGGGGTATGATTATTTAAATAGACATGAGTCAGTCTAACCACCCAAGCTCATTGCCTTGTCATCCAAAGGGTATTATAGATAGGATGACCATCTGGGCTGGTTTGCCCAGGAGTGTCCATGTTTACCTGGTTTACACTTGTTTAGCCCTAATTAAGCAGTACCTCCTTTTGCTCTCAGAAGTATTCTTGTTTGGCTGAAGAGTATTTTGGTTACCCTAATTGTCAGAGACCACAACAGACCACTTAGGGAACTCTAGACACATGGTATACCTGGACTCTTCAGATCCTCCAATTTACTAGCCCTATCATACAATGAAATGAAATTTATTTGCCAGATTTGTTCTTAATCTCTTCATTGTTCCTAGTGTTCCTTTATTTTCCTAAATGTTTTCAAATAGTCCAACTTTTTCTTTTCCTATTGGGAACTAAATTTAAATTTACCAGTCTGTAATTACAGTTTTGGTTTATTGTATCCTATATGTGTTAGGCATTCGTCCAGATGTTTTATCTCATTTAACCTCATCATAATTCTGTGAGGTAGGGATTGGAACTGCAATTTAAAGGTTAAAAAAGTGAGCTATCACAGCTTAAGTAACTTCCCCCGAGTTTCAGAGCTAATAAAAGAGAGAGAATTCAAACCCAGGCAATTGGACTTCAGAGACCTTACTCTGTCCCATTAATTTCCAGAATTTAGTCTTTTCCCCATTTGAAATCTGAGGCACCAAAAAGACTAGAAACGAAAGAAGCTGAGTTCAAAAATACTCCTCCTAGAAAATCATTTAAAGCCAGGTAATAAAATGAAGGTAATATAAATTTTCTAGCGCGCTAGCAGGAATTGATGGAATTACACGATTTAAAGGACAAAGCGAAGGGACACCCCACAAAACTTCTGACAAATGGGCCATAAAAGTGCTCAAAGACCACTATGGCTCAGAGACATTCTTCCAGCCCTTGAACTTCTGTGGTTCCTAGATGGGCTTATAACATTGGCTATCACTTTTCTATGGCCCAGGGAGGGAGAAAAAGACCACAATGGGCCTAAAAGCCCTCTCTGGGATATTTCTCTTAGAAAAGTGATCTGTTTCCTATTATGTGAGTGTATGAGGGTACATGCATGCAACAGCAAAATGTTTCAAAGTAAAAAAAAAAAAAAAATTGTTCCTGAGCCATTTCACTACTTTTATATTGTTATTTTAGCAATGCCTGGCACATAGTAGTGCTCAATAAGTGTTTGCTGAGCGAAAGAATAAATTCCCACAAAAATTCTCTGTGATTTTGGAGTGAGGAAGGAGGAAAGGGTGGGGTCTATCTTCACAAAGGCCCTTTGTCTTTTTTTGCATTTTGGTTCAAAACGCTCAGCTCTGCAAATTCTTATGCTGGAAGCTTTTTGAGGATATCACTTACCAGGGAAGGGACACCCCTCCCTCATGCTCTCCAAGCACGTTCTTCATTTCAAGACACATAACTTATTTATTATGTTATGTTAATGAAGGTACAGCCCGTGGTTTAGAATGTGCCAGGCTCTGTGAAAAGCAGAAAGAAAAGGACCCTATAAATACAAAGAATCTGGACGAGAGAACATTTTATTACAAGACTCGCTCTTTTCTTAAAGACAGTAAACATGATGAATTTCTCTTTGCAACTGAATTTATGAAGATAGATGATTCTCTCTGTGGTTGTTTTAACTGGGTTTTCCTTGTGGTCTGAAGCAGAGTTGCAAACCCACACAAATACATTTATTGCTATCCCTAATGACAGGATACACTGTCTTCTGTATGCCTGAGTGGGACTTAGGAAAATGACATTGTTTTACCATAGGAATAGAAAAGGATTCGTCCAATTTACATGTTTCAGTGGGAGAGACCCCAGAATTTTCTGTAAGGGAAGCCACGGACTGCCTTAAATCCTGCGTCTCCTACAACTTTGGTAGTGCTCTTTTCAGAGTCAGACTGAAAAATCTTTGGCTGAGACTTTTTCAAATACCAACCCAGGAATTGGTGGCCGAGTTTTGTGCTTGATTCTCACACATTCAGCTCACACTTTGGCTTTCTGCTGAGATGACACGGAAGGGAGAAGTCAGAGGAAGGGGGGAGGGGTGTAATGGAAAGCTTCTGAGCTCAATGTTTAAGTGTCTTTCTCCCTCAAAAAACGCCTTCAAGCCCGAGTGCACAGGCCCAGCCTCACGAGGGAACTGGCTCAACTTTGCTAATGATGGCAGCGCGCATCATTGGCTATGCAGATCACAGAAGAAAGCCATTCTGCTCAGCTCTAATTCCATCAGGATCATTTACCTTTTGAAGGATAGAAAAGAATGAATTGAAGATCAAAATCATCAGCCTTATTTGGCTTCATCCAAGATTTATGGCAGCTGCTTTCAAGGGCAACTGAAAAAAACCAACTGCGAAATTCACATCTGTACCATTTCTTGTCTTTCAATATTTTATAAATGTTACGAGCAAAGTCAACCTCTGGGGACATTAAAATTAAACAACCTCTATCCCTCCCCTATATTGGAATGAGAGTATATATCAATAATCACTGTATTTAACTACTCTCATCTGTATCATACCTTTCAGGATTAGCAGTCTCGGAAGCTTATGTTTAGTTTACTATCCATTTGCCAAAGGTTATTATAACATGGGACCTGTGCCTTTGTGATGTCAAAAGCATTAAACTTTGATTTAAATTGTTAATAATACAGTGTCCTTTATTGCCAGCTTTAGACCTGAATTCATTTTTTTTTAAAAAGCAGACATTTAAGGGATATAAATTGACATTTGAAATGAAGATATATTGTTCTTAATTTAAGTGCCTTGATGTGCAGCGAAAAAAAAAAAGTCAACTTAATATTAAAAAAAAAAAAATACCAGTAGGACATTTGCTGTGATCTCTGAGGAAGTAAATAAGGTTGCTTTGGTTTCTTTAGATGCTTTGATTAGTTTTGACAGCAAGAAATATGTTTTGCATCCATATGATAAAAGACTACAATATAAGTGAGGCTGATACAGTGGCTCACAGATTATCCCCAGGATCAAGCACAGTGGACAAAAATTGATAAGGCAAATTAGTTTTCTATTTGTGGTATGCTCAAAAGCTCTAAACTTCTCTTTTCATCGTAAAACATTTATTCTTAAAGAAGTCCCGAGTAGAGTAGCTCATACGGATCTTCTTCGTGGTCTCTTTTATCACTTACAGCAAATGAATTTCGCATCAGTCTTTCTCCACTGGGGCTGCCACTGTCTTGGCTCTTAGCTGCTATGCTCCTGGTCACAAGAAAGGTAAAAAGTCAGATGTCAAAGGGAAATGAGACTGAACTAAATAAAATCTGTCATGAGAAGTGCTTAATTTTTTTTTTTTTGCGGTATGCGGGCCTCTCAGTGTTGTGGCCTCTCCCGTTGCGGAGCACAGGCTCCGGACGTGCAGGCTCAGCGGCCATGGCTCACGGGCCCAGCCACTCCACGGCATGTGGGATCCTCCCGGACTGGGGCATGAACCCATGTCCCCTGCATCGGCAGGCAGACTCTCAACCACTGCGCCACCAGGGAAGCCCGAGAAGTGCTTAATATTGAGTGAATAGCTGGAATGCATGGTGGAGCCAGAGAGATCTAGGCTCAAGTCTAAGTCCTGCCATTTAGCTGGGCCACCTTGGGCAAGTTACTTGACATCTCTGGTATTAAGCTCAATATCTTTTCCTGTGAAATGGGGATAGCTTGTTCATATAGCTGCTGTGAGAATGAAGAGATTTAACATACTTGTTGAGTGTCTGGAACAGTGCTTGACGCTTAGAAGGGGCTGAATTAATGTTGGTTCTTTTCCTGATCCTCTTCTCCTTATCAGAATTTAATACGATAGTTACAAATTGGTCATAAGTATCTACTTAGCTTTAGGAGCTAATGAAGATTTATTTATTTATTTATAAGATTTATTTATTTATAAGATTTATTTATTTAGGATACTTGGAGAGAAGGTTAATAGGATGATGATTATTCCTGGGCATGGTCCTGTATTATGCGTATTCATAGATATGTAAAATGAGGAGAGAGAGAGAGAGATTGTGAGGGAGCCCTGTTCATCCTCCCAGGTATGTGCCTAAGGGCATGTGACTTTTAACTGGTATACATCTGTATTGGGATGAAGTCTCTAGTTTCAGGCTGTCATTCTACTCTCCTTTGCCTACTCTCCAACCTTTCTGGACTTTGTTCTCCCTTTGGCTTACTCAGCTCCAGTCGCATTAGGTCTCCTAGACGTTCTTTGAGCATGCCCTGTCCCAACCTTTCTGTTCTTTAGTCTTTGCACTTACTGTTTCTTATGCCTGGAGCAAGTTTCATCCTGGTCTTACAACAAATGGTGTCTTCATCTTAAATATTAACTCCTCAGAGATACTTTTCCCCATTATTCCGGCTAAGGTAACCCTCTCAGACCATTTTCTATTTATCTTCTCCCTTAGCTAAAGCTTTAATTATTGGTTTTGTTTGTTAATCATCTCTCTTCTTCCTTGCCCTAGCTGCCATGTAGACCTTAGTACATAACACAGAGCAGGTGTGTACTAGCAACAGTAATGATACTAACAGCACCTATAGTTTGTGCTCAAATAGCTCTTCCTATAGTCCACTACTCTTTTGTTTTTTTTTGCTGTACGCGGGCCTCTCACTGTTGTGGCCTCTCCCGTTGCAGAGCACGGGCTCCGGACGCGCAGGCTCAGCGGCCATGGCTCACGGGCCCAGCCGCTCCACGGCATGTAGGATCTTCCCGGACCGGGACACGAACCCGCATCCCCTGCACGGCAGGCGGACTCTGAACCACTGCGCCACCAGGGAAGCCCAGTCCGCTACTCTTCTTTACGTATATGGGCTGTTTAGTCCTCCTCTAATCCTGTGAGGTGGACACTATCATTTTCCCATATTACAGATGTAGGAACTACGTGCAGAGTAGTTAAGTGAGTTGCCTAAGGTTAGACAGATAGAAAGCCCACTAGATGAATGAATGCATGAATTCTAGCCATGAGAGCAAACCTCTCTTCCATCTTGGCTTTTACTGAGACTTTATTACCTTGTGCCAGTTAAGAACTTTTCTCTATTTAAATCTGCAAATGATCCTAGTTTCATCTTTACCACCCTGCCCCACTTCTCTGCCCTCAATACCACCTGGCCCCCCTCGCCCACTGCATTGTAAGTTGAAATTAGGCTCCATGCTTTCCCAGCTAGTAAGGAGAGATAAGGACTGAATTCTATCTTACTTAGGTCACTTGTATAAGAAAATATTGTGATGCTCTGAGGTTTGTTTTGGGGAATCACATGTAAGACCTTAGTAGGAGGTGTAAAGACATCTGAGGGAGGAGGTGTAAACACAAATAACTGGTCTTACCCTATGGCTGAGCAAAAGCATGTACTCACCAACACCTCAGTTCTGCAAAGCAGTCAGAAGATGACATATATATTTTCCGCCTCTGGGAAGTTTATTTACAGCCGAAACCATATTCCTTCTCCCTCTAGCAGCCACAGACATTGCTGGGATCTCTGACCGTGCCCCTTTCTTTCTACACTGAGTGTCTCAGACCTAATTTCCCTTTATTGAAGACTCAGTGCCCTCCCTTGACCATCAGCCATCATCCTGTGTGGTGATTGGGTGTCTCCAGGGGACGCTGGTGGTGTGTGGGTTGGTGGCCCCCGCGTTAAATGTCTCTGGACCGCTTTGCTGGAGAACCCACCTGCACGTCACACTCTGTATCCTCCTGCTACTGTCGGCTGTCATTTCACCAGCTGTCAGGTGTCCCAGCCGCTGTCACCACCTGCCTTCTTTTATGTCCGATTGTCAGAATGATGGCTTGAGGGTGGAGCCACCTCTGCTCAGGAGTCAAGTGTGTGGACTTTATGACAGTCATTTTCCACACAGAAGACATTTTTTCCTTTTTAACCTCAAGGTTCTGGATGGTAAGGATGATTAGAAGTGTGGCTTCTAGGAAATTAATAGGGTGTAATTTTTCTTTCTATAATTCTATAAAATGACAAATTTTATAAATTATAATTGTATACTTTAAGATTATTAAATGTAGACTTTTACCTTAATACTAATATACTGATGCATTTAAAGCACACATATTTATTTCGTGCCTACTGAGTACTGGACACGGTAGCTAGGATAATGCTGGGCAAAACCAGGTGGGTCTTAACCTTCATTGAACTACAGACTGGAAAGGCAGGCAGACCAACCAATCAGCGCATAAATGTCAAACTGGGACTCTCATAAGGCATACGCAGGAGAAGGTAGACTTTGGGAGTCCAGTCTTGTCAAGAAGGTTCGGGAGAGTGTTCCTGAGGAAAGGACTTGGCACTAAGCTGTGAAAGCTGAATCAGAAGTAGTGAAGCTCAAACTTATGAAGTGCTCTAATCTTTTACAAAGAGATTTTCTCCCCATTATTTCATCTCCACTCTCCCACCAACCCAGTGAGTCCTTTTACCCAGTGATAGATGGTGAGTCAGGTGTCAAGAGAGCTTGCCCCAGGTCACTCAACCAGCAAGGGTTGCGACCGGGATGAGACACCCATCTTTTCACTCTTAAGAAATGGGGCCACAATAAAAAGAAACGAAATTGAGTTATTTGTAGTGAGGTGGATGGACCTAGAGTCTGCCATACAGAGTGAAGTAAGCCAGAAAGAGAAAGACAAATACTGTATGCTGACACATATATATGGAATCTAAAAAACAAAAACAACAACAACAAATGGTTCTGAAGAACTTAGGGGCAGGCCAGGAATAAAGATGCAGGTATAGAGAATAGACTTGAGGAGATGGGGAGGGGGAAGGGTAAGCTGGGACGAAGTGAGAGAGTGGCATGGACATATATACACTAGCAAATGTAAAATAGATAGCTAGTGGGAAGCAGCCACATAGCACAGGGAGATCAGCTCGGCGGTGCTTTGTGACCACCTAGAGGGGTGGGATGGGGAGGGTGGGAGGGAGACGCAAGAGGGAGGAGATATGGGGATATATGTATATGTATAACTGATTCACTTTTTTATAAAGCAGGGACTAAGACACCATTGTAAAGCAATTATACTCCAATAAAGATGTTAAAAAAAGAAAAGAAATGGGGCCACAGATCTAGTCTCAAATCTTATTCCTCTAGTTCTTATTTGGCTTTTAGCACTCTCAACAGTAGAATGGTGACTGTTAATCCCCATTTCACAAGGCTGTTGAGTGGGTGAGAGGAGGTGGCAGAATGCCTTAGCCAATATCATACTTTTTCCTTCATTTCCCCGTTATGACCTCTTTCTCTCTCCACTATTTGACCTGTGGCAGGCTCTGCAGGACGGAGGCCTCCTGCACTAAGGGCAAATTCTTGTAATCATCCCTATATGCTGTGTGTATATTAGTTCTGACAACTTTACACGTGCTTAAAGTAAATACATCCCTCCTAACACATCAGGACAGGGCATTGCACAATTATTCTTAGGTATCTAAAAACTGAATCTGCTGGATACAGAAAGTTAGCCCTCTAATGCAGCTTTTGTATGCTGCCTCACCCAGAGGACTAGGCCAGTATTGATGATTTTTGTTCTAGCTGACAGTTAAAGTAATACTCAGTTGTAGCAGCTAACTCATCCCAGCTATCCATGTACCTCTACTTCTCTTTTTGGTAAAATGTATTTTTGATCATTAAGTTGTATGGTTTGGGATTTTTTATGGCAGGTTACTTTGGGGAAGCCGACAGCTTATAAAAGAAAAAGCCCAGACACTATAAAACTCTTAGAGGAAAACATAGGAAAAACACTCTTTGACATAAACCACAGCAAGATCTTTTTTTTTTTTTTTTTTTTTTTTGCGGTATGTGGGCCTCTCATTGTCGCGGTCTCTCCCGTTGTGAAGCACAGGCTCCGGACGCGCAGGCCCAGCAGCCATGGCTCACGGGCCCAGCCGCTCCGCGGCATGTGGGATCCTCCCGGACCGGGGCACGAACCCGCGTCCCCCGCATCGGCAGGCGGACTCTCAACCACTGCGCCACCAGGGAAGCCCAGCAAGATCTTTTTTGACCCACCTCCTAGAGTAATGAAAATATAAACAAAAATAAACAAATCGTACCTAATTAAACTTAAAAGCTTTTGCACAGCAAAGGAAACCATAAACAAAACGAAAAGACAACCCTCAGAATGGGAGAAAATATTTGCAAACGAAGCAAGGGATAAAGAATTAATCTCCAAAATATACAAACAGCTCATGGAGCTCAATATCAAAAAAGCAAACAACCCAATCAAAAAATGGCAAGAAGTCCTAGACATCTCTCCAAAGAAGACATACAGATGGCCAAGAGGCACATGAAAAGATGCTCAACATCACTAATTATCAGAGAAATGCAAATTAAAACTACAATGAGGTATCACCTCACACCTGTCAAAATGGCCATCATCATAAAACCTACAAACAATAAATGCTGGAGAGGGTGTGGAGAATAGGGCACCCTTTTGCACTATTGGTGGGAATGTAAATTGATACAGCCACTGTGGAGAACAGTATGGAGGTTCCTTAAAAAACTAAAAATAGAATTACCGTATGACCCAGCAATCCCACTACTGGGCATATACCCTGAGAAAACCATAATTCAAAAGGACACATGTACCCCAATGTTTGTTTCAGCACTATTTACAATAGCCAAGACATGGAAACAATCTAAATGTCCAATGACAGATGAACGGATAAAGAAGATGTGGTACATATATACAATGGAATATTAGCCATTAAAAGGAACGAAATTGGGTCATTTGTAGAGATGTGGATGGACGTCGAGTCTGTCATACAGAGTGAAGTACGTCAGAAAGAGAAAAACAAATATCATTTATTAATGCATATATGTGGAATCTTGAAAAATGATACAGATGAACTTACTTCTGGGCAGGAATAGAGACACAGACGCAGAGAACAGACATGTGGACACAGAGGGGGAAGGGGAAGGTGGGACGAATTGGGAGATTAGGATTGCCATAAATACACTACTATGTGTAAAATAGATAACTAGTGGGAATGTGCTGTAAAGCACAGGAAGCTCAGCTCGGTGCTCTGTGATGACCTAGATGGGTGGGATGGGGGGCTGGGGGGGGAGGGAAGTCCAAGAGGGAGGGGATATATGTAGACATAGAGCTGATTCACTTCATTGTACAGCAGAAACTAACACAACATTGTAAAGCAATTATATTCCAATAAAAAATAAAAGAAAAATCATGGGTGGCAGAGTTAGAGAGTCCTGGTTTTGAATCCATCCTACAACACTTACCAGATGGTGGCCTTGATTATTCAGTTATTCAATTTCTTTGTTCCTTAGTTTCCTTCTAAAAAATGTGGTCAATAACAGCTTCTTATAGATGCAGATTAAATAAGAGGAATAAATAAGAGAGGTAAACCTGTGAAAGAATCCTCTTCTGCAAAATGGAGAAAATAATAGTTATACTCCTAGTGTGGTTGGAAGGGTTAAATAAGATCTTTTTTTGTGAGACCCTTAGCACAGGGTCTGATACATGAAAAATGTTCCCCATTATTATGATGGGCCAGATATTTTGCTAAGGGTTAGAGGGGCTAGAAAGTGAACAAGGTGAGTGTATGTGTGTGTGCCCGTGAGTGTGTGTATAACAGGGGTATGTCTGGGATGTGCTGAGAGAGAGCACAGTGCAGGGGCCATAGTTCAAGTACAGCCCTGAATTCTGAGCCACTATTGACTCTCTTGGGCAAAGAGTGTCAACCTTGAGCAGTGTCCTCCATCTAGAAAGTCACTGAGCAATGTCAAATCCTCTCTGGCAGGAGTTCCTTACCTCTCTTGATTAGACTTCAGGACTGAGTCTGCAACCATTTTTCTTTCTTCTTTCATCTCACCTCAAATACTCTACATGGTTAGTTTTCTTGTAAAACCAAAATGACTGCAAATCATTCCACAGAGCTGGAGTGTGCAGATAGGCTTTTGATGGATGAAGTTAAGCTGCAGAGTTCTGATCACTCTGGATGTTGCTGATGCCACCTCTGAAGTGGGTGGAACCTGTGAGAGAAGATGAGGACTTGACATTTATGATGCGCTGTGAAGAAAAATGACGGCGAGACAAGGAAAGGGCCAGAGGATGGGGGTTGTGCGTAAGGAGTGCGAGGATGCCAGTTTGGGGGAAGGTAAAACACGTTATCTGACAAGAAGAAAGGGGTTGAAGTAAGGGCTGTTTCCTGCAACTGCCAAGGACAATGACTGGATACTGTGCCGAAGGTGTGCGGTTTTACTGCTTGGGAGATGAAATTAGAAAGCTCACTTGATACAAGTAAAAATATATTATAGACTTGTGGGGAGAGGGCATCATGGCAACAGTTTTCTATACATAGAAAATATTCAAGTATGTTTCTCTACGGACTGACATTGATGGAGACTTCTAGCCAAGAAAATATTCAGTGATCATCTGAAATATATGTCTTTTAATTGACAAATGATGACACAAAGAGATGACAGATGAAGAGCAAAAGAATGAAAAGAATTGTACTTGTTTCTGAATGCTTATTTACTTAAAGAAAAATCACTTAACAGTGTGTAAGGATTCTGATATAGCACAGACTGAGACCAAAATCCATCTGTCCGTCCATCCATCCATCCATCCATCCAACAAATATTTATCATGTCCAAATGAGGGTAGATGTGTTCTGTATTTTGCTCCAGAGCTGGGAGCACTAGGATACAATTCATGAAAAATCAGGCAGTTTTCAGTTGAGGGATGGAATGAATGGACTGTCTTGACAGAAAGTGAATTCCTCACCATTCCTTTTTTCCTTCCTTTAATAAAAATTTCTGTATTCCTTTCTCTGTGCCAGGTATTTTTCTGGCACTGGACATTTAGCAGTAGATAATGTACACCGAGTTCTAATCTGGTGGGAGTTTATATGCTAGTGAGGCAGAAATTAAACAAAACCAAGTGATAGAGTTGCTGGGTAAGTGCTATAAAGTCAGGTCATGGGGTGCAGTGATGGGAGAAATGGGGAAACTATGTTGAAAAGGGTCATCCTGCAATGCTTTTTGAGGAGGTGGCATCTGAGTCATGTCCTGAATGAGGGGTAGGAGTAGGCCATGGACAAAAGTGTTCAGGCAAAGGGAACAGCAGGTCTAATAATCTGAGGAGGAAAGAGCTTGGCAGGCTTGAGGCAAGATAGGGTAAGGCCTGGCAGGTCAACGAAGGGAGTTTGGATTGCACTGTGGAGGGAGATGATAAGATCTAATTTCTGTTTTAAAAGATCTGCTGGCTCTTGTGTGGAGAGTGGTGTAGTAGGCAAGAGCGCTCCTGTTGATTCAGTTCTGTTCATTTTCTTAAATGCTAAGGAAAAGACATTCATTTGTGTGTGTGTGTGTGTGATAAGAAACAAGATAATACAGAAAGTGCACTGTTTTCTGTCTTATAGGATCTTGAAATACTTCAAAAATATATTCTAAGCTGAACTAAAGTTTTACTAATTTATCCTGGAATAAGTCAGACCAAACTGTGTATTTAATACAGTAGGAATATAACAAAATAGAAATTCAGTCCTTCAGGGATTTGAGTTTCTTCTGCTGCAGAGACCTACCTGTATTCTATTTATTTGAGAAGTTTGTCATCATCAACACAATCTATTCTAGAAATCATCGTATTCTTTTAGTTATGAGAGTGAGCACTCTGGGTAACAGATAATAACAGTTGGTACCAACATAGTCTTCCTGTGTGCCAGTAATGGTTCTAAATATTTTGACTGAGTTAATTCTCACAGCAGTCTTCTGAGTTAGGTACTATTATAGTCTCCATTTTATGATGAGGAATCTGAGGCTCAGAGATGTTGGGCAACTTGCCCAAGAACACACAGCTAGCCAGCATTAACTCCTGGCATGCTGGGCCAGGGACCAGTCTTCTTTCTATATACTGCCTCTATACAAAGAGGATTGCCACTGGCCAAAAAAGATGCCAAACTGCAGGTGCCACCATGAGGATTGCTTCAGGAATTTCTTTACTATACTCTGACTCCATTTAAGGTCCAGCTTCTTCGCCTGGGCTCAGTCCAGCCCTGCTGCTCCAGGCAGCACACTCACCTCCATCACTCTGACTTTTCTGGCTCTTGTGCCATAGCTTCTAGCCCTGTTCATGGATCTCCCTTCCAAGCTGGTTTCCTTCTGCTTTCAACATGGGCCGGTGCTGTGATCCTGGCTGCTTGGGAAGGATGGAGAGGCCTGGCCTGGATCTGTGGTGCTGGCTCATCTGCTCAGGGACAGAGAGGAGGGGTGGTGAAGTAGAACTCCCTTCAGGTGACTGCTGAGATGCCGGTGGAAGGGATCCTTGTCCCAGGGGACCCTGGCTCAGGTGGTACAAACAGTTCTAATACTGTTGTCATGGTGATCATCTGGTTTAAGGATTTCCTTGAGGAGGTTGCCAGCTTCACCCTGGCCTCTGCTATCACCAGGGAACCCCTCTGGAGGGCCGTCAGTGTCCTTTTGGGATGCACTTGTCATACCCCTTCTCAGATTTTTTTTTTTTTTTTTTTTTTTTTTTTGCAGTACGCGGGCCTCTCATTATTGTGGCCTCTCCCGTTGCGGAGCACAGGCTCCGGACGCGCAGGCTCAGCGGCCATGGCTCACAGGCCCAGCTGCTTTGCGGCATGTGGGATCTTCCCGGACCGGGGCACGAACCCGTGTCCCCTGCATCGGCAGGCGGACTCTCAACCACTGCGCCACCGGGGAAGCCCTTCTCAGATTTTTTTAATAGATATAGACAAGTGAACATATACAAGTGTGCATATAGGTGGCTTGATATGGGGAAACACTATTCCACTAATAATTTGCCTAGTCACCATTGCAAGACAACAAACAATTGTGAGTTTAGTAGCAACTCTTTATGTTAATGGACTATACACACTTGGCCCAGTGCCACCCAGGGTGGACCCAAGACTCCTGCTGCGCCCCTCCCCAGGCGCCTCGGCTCCTTTGCGTAAAGTTTAGGAAATGCTCCCCTGCACCCTCGGAGGGAACAGAGAATGCGGCTGGGGCGGGGCTGGTCCCGACCTTTGCAAACATTTCTTGGCGCTTCCCTTGTGTGATCTGCGGAAGAAGTAACAGCTCACCACAAGCCCATACTCTCCACTAGGTTTGCTTGCCTCCCCCTGCAGCCCTGTGATGAGATGGGGTAGTGGTTGTGGGTAGTGATGGATGCGTCTGTCCCAGGGCATCACAGAAAGCCCTGGAGGCATAGTTGATCCCAATAGCCGAACACCTTCTTCAAATGTGAGATGCTTGCATTTTTGAGTACTCAGCTTTGGGCCTTATTTACAACATAAGAACAACAACAACAATCCCTTTTGACATCCTGATACAGAAAGAATTTTGCCCACAGATGTTTCTTATTTTCCCTCTCATATCTTTTTTTTTTTTAACCAGAAAGGCTAAATTATTTGCTTAAAGGTATTCAGTAAGATGAGAACAGATCTAGGGCTAGAGGAAAATTTATTCTGTGATCTTTTGATCATTGTTATGTATTCCATAGATTTTTCCCCATAAAATATGAAAACTTCCTTTTTTTTTATCTCTGCAATGTACGAGATAAATCATGAAGTGTGTGATAAAAAACAATCAGAGACTCTGCTTTCCTTTGGACTATACCCTGTACTTCCATTAGATGGGATATTTTGGCTCATCTAATCCCTGCTTTTCTCCAGAGAATTTTGGCAAGGTCTTTTTTTTTTTTTTTGGCTGGCCAGGAAGGCATGCTTCTTTATTTACTCTTCTCAAAAACATCTGACGGTGTTTCCCACACATGTAAGCCATAAATATAACATGGCACGTCTCTGCATTAAACCTTCCAATGACTTCATTGGAATAATAAGAGCCAGACCCCTTATCATAGAGGCTCTTAGGAGCCTCTATGACCCAACTTCATCTATATAATGGTATCCCTGTTTCAGCCTCGGGGCCTTTGCACTTGCTGTTCCCTCTTTCTAAAATGCTCTTCATATAGAAAAACACTCTAGAAGGAATGCTCCATCTGATCACTGTGTATTTCAGGTTGGCAAGGTCTTTTTAACTTATGTTTGTCATGTTGCTGCTCACATTGGAGATCTGTGGGTCACCACGGGTGCCAATGTGACCTTGCATTGACAAACCTGGTCCCTGGATATAGAGACTGGGGCCAAAAATGCTGGAATAGGAAACAATTCTCTTAGACTAATCCAGGCACATAGTAGAGGGTGCTCAGTGTCCTACCCCAAATTATAGGTCTTTTCCTTCCTGAACCACCCTTCTTCTACCCTGTATAGTTCTTTTGTGGTGCTAGAGGCTGACGTATAACACAAGTGGGGCCAGGGTAGTTTTCCCTGAGACTGCTCTGCTTGAGTGACCATAGAAGATTATTTTGTACTTTTTGAGGTCAAGATGTTGGGGATAGAGATGTGAATCCTCCACTGCTGATTGTCCTTACCCCTGCCATATGGAGACAGCCTGTATTCAAAACAAAGGCTCATGTAAGAGGAAGTGTAGCTGAGAGATAGAAAGACATACCCAGTGGCATTGTTTAAGACCCTGGATCCAGCCATGCCTGAAGCCCACCTAGAAGTCAACTTGTGTGAATCAACCCATTTCCTTTTCTTTTTTCCCCCTTATTCCCAGGGTATTTGAGTTGTATTTCTGTCTTTCACATCCCAAAGTCTTACAAGGGTATATTGTAAATGGTCTTAAATTATGAGTAAAAGTTTAGAAAAATTAGAAATCCAGGAAAAAGTAAAAGAAAAGTAGATCACCTTTCTTTATATATTTTTCTCTTCATGTCTACTGCCTACAGACAGCAGCGGTTGAAACATAGATGTTCCAATATAAGGACATATTTCTGCATATAGATGGTTATATATTAAATTAAATCTCAGGTAATGGTTGAAAAAAAAAGCATTGAAATGGGATTGCCATTCTTAGGTGTAGCCTGCGTTGTGTGATGTCGCTGGCAAGCAAGTGACAGATGACTTCCTAAATCCCTCACAACCATCGTTTCCTGAAAACAGTACTGTTGGTGGCAGCACTTGACTTCAAAGCTCTCCCCACACACCACCTCTTTGTTGCACACAGTGTAGCTAATCCTGGGCTGGCTCCCAGGTTTCTGCCTGCTTCATCGGCTTTCTGTGACAGGTGAAAGATGGGAAAAAAACAGCCCGGGGGCTTGGGGGTGGGGGAGGGCAGGGACAAAGGGTTTTGGTCCACAGGGGGGCTCCCTGCAGCCATGAGTAGGTGGAATCTTTATGTCCCATGATTAAAGAGGCCGACTCAAAGCACATCTCACCACACGCAGCTCTGCTGGGAAGGAAAGTGGGGCAGGCATGGGCGTTGTTCTTATTCTGGAGTCCTGTGTTTCAAAGAAAGGGGTTCTAAAAAAGACTATGAGGCCCTGAAGGGGGAAAGGCTGGCTATAGGGGATGAGGAGGATGAGGGCACAGCTGGCCCTGGTGTTGGTTGTTCTCTCCACAAGATGGCACCCCTACTTTTGCATCTTTGCTTTTAGTTTCAGTCTTGAGGAAAAACTTGTTCAAATTATTTCAGAACCAAAGCAATCTTGACTTAGCTTTCATAATTTATGAAGCTGACTTCATATCCTATCTCGAATCGTGTGTTACCTTGTTTCAGACAGAGCTGTTTTGATTATGGTGTCATTATTATAAATGTGGGTGTGTCTCTTCCTCGCCTTTTCTGCCCAGCTCTGCCTCCTCCTCTGGGGCTGAGCTCATTCCCCCAGGCATCAGGGAAGCAGACTGGGGTCCAGCAGTGATTCTCAAACTAGCCGTTGTGCTGGACCAAGTGCGTTAAAATTTCCAGGCTGTCGTGGGCTGACAATATCATAAAACAAAATAAAAATGAATAACTGGAAAAATGAAATTTAAAAGATGTACAAAGTGCACGCTCAATTTTATTACTTTTAGTTTCAACAGGCATGAAATTACATTTTAATAAATAGAATCAAAACAAAATAACATTGGCAAAACGATTTGCAGAAACCATATGGGTGTTCTTAAAAGTGTGTGTATAGGATATTAATATAAGGGATTGCTATTATACTTGTAAATTTTTGCTGTCTCACAAGTATAAATAAATTATAGCAATTCCCTCATATTCAGTGACCTATATGCACATGTTGAATTAATTGAGTGTATAATATAAAAAAAATTTGATCTAAACACACTAGCTTGTTTCCTGCTTAATCTACCTATCTAGGTTGGATTGATAAAACACTACTTATACGGGATAATGTATGCCTCAACCGTGTCTATGTTTTTTGTTTGTTACATTGATAATAGAAAAGCTGGAGTATAATGAAAGAAAAAAATTGCTTTGGAAAAATTGAGAGGAAAGCTAACTGTTTCTGACTTGATTTTCTTTTCTCTCATCCCCTCCCTGCTCTATGGAAGGTTACCTTTTCCTGTTTCAGGGTGCCTTTCCCCCAGCGTCCTTGTGCTTTTACTTGCAAGGGTCAGAACCTGCGACTCTTTGGCGGATTGCTCTAGAGAGCAGGATGTGTCTGGGAGCTTGTGTCTCATCTCCCGGGATGGCCCTGGCCAATGGCTGACAGGCGTGGCAGGAGGAAAGCTCCAGCTCTCTTCCAGGTGGGACCACTCTGAGGTGTAATTAACCCTCCAGAGTTCTCTGCAGGATGAGGCCCAGGTTACCCTCCATGGGAAAAGCCTTGCTTGTCTTTCTCTGCTCTGTCCTGCTCATCTCTCCCTTACCAGTTCTTTTTCTGGGAGCACTTCCTTAATAAACCATTTCCCATGAATCTTTGTCTCAGTGTCTACTCCCAGGGAACCCAGCCTACGGCAGTATCAGATTTAGAGTATTTTAGAAATAGGCTTGGCAGACCATAAAAATGTCTTTATGTATTTCGAATCTTTTGCTTCTAGAGATACTGATGTTCCATTATTGGTAACATAGTCCAAATGACCACTTTAGGAAATAAATCAGACTAATTTAACTGCCTTGGCTTTTTAGAAACAAGACAGGCTAGAGATATTTAATGTACCAATTTTCTTACCACATATTTGGAAACATTTGTCATAGATATACTCTGTTTTACATAGATTTGTGTTCTTTTCTTTTTTTCTCCTTGATTTCAATTAAGCTAAACCAAATTGTTTACTCATAGAGAAGATAAATGTAAAAGCTTCTTCCCGTCTCTTAAGGTTTGTGGTTGACTAAAAGAGGTTTATATTTTTTTCTCTTGGATATTTTTTAAAGAGTTGCATCTACATAAATCTGTTTTAGATAATACCCTCTCCAAAAACCATTCTGAGGTGGTCGCTTGTCAACAAGCTTTACTTGGAATTAAACCATATGACAAAACATAACAAATTCAAACTAACTTGGAGAAATGCTGTTATGAATCAGTGAAGAAAATTAGGAACATTAAAAATGGAGAGCAGTTTTATTACCAGAGAGGTTATATGTGCTGTCTTGTCAATTATCCCTTATTATAGATACCTATTATGTACTAGACGTTTGCATTATCTCATTTAATTCTCACAACAACCCTGAAAATGAGGTATTTTCCTTCTCACTTTTTTTTAAATTTCTTTTTAAATTTTATTTATTTATTTATTTATTGGCTGTGTCAGGTCTTCGTTGCTGCGCGCGGGCTTCTTCACGGTGTGCGGGCTTCTCATTGCGGGGGCTTCTCTTGTTGCGCAACACAGGCTCTAGGCACGCGGGCTTCAGTAGTTGTGGCTCGCGGGCTCTAGAGCACAGGCTCAGTAGCTGTGGCGCACGGGCTTAGTTGTTCTGCGGCATGTGGTATCTTCCCGGACCAGGGCTCGAACCCATGTCCCCTGCATTGGCAGGCGGATTCTTAACCACTGCGCCACCAGGGAAGCCCCCTTTTCACTTTTTAAAAAACAGATGAGGCATAGAGAAATTAAACAACTTGTCCAAGATTCACAATTAGTAAACAATAGAGCTGGTATTTGAATCTAGAACTTTCTACCGAGTCATGTTGCCTCCACAGTTCAACAAAATTAGCTAATTAAATATTAGTGTACTTCATCAGCTTTAAGGAAGGAGCAACAATGATGTATAATCGACATATTCATTTGGTATGCAAACAGTATTGTTAAAATGCTTGTAACAGTTTAAAGAGAAATAGCAGAAATCTTCCTTGCCGTCTTGTTTAACAAGAATGCCTATCATTTATTGATTGTTTCAGGCACCTTACATCCATGTCTCATACAATCATCACAAGAATCCCAGAGTGGGTATTATTAGCCTTATTTTATAGGTAGGGAAGGTCGAGAAGCCCAGAAACTTTAGGTGACCTGTGCAATGTTATATGGATAGTAAAATACAGGATTTGGACCCAGAAACCTATGAGCTCAACTGCTATGCTCTCCACCGCTGATGCTTAGCTGAAACTTCCTTATGGAGAATGCAAAGGTGACTGCCAGGTCAGCTGAATCAGTGGGTGGGATACATAAGATTGAAGTTATGACTTCCTTAAAGTATTTTGTTTCTCACTGATGCCAAGTAGGTCTAGAAAAAGAGGAGAGAAAGCCAGAGGTATGACAGCAGCTTGGCCTGATGTTAAAGGGATGCTTTTGTTCTTATTCCACCACATCAATTTTCTCATCAGCTTTGATTCCCTTCCTACTGTTCACCTGTAAACAAAACCCCTGTTCACCTTTTCTGGACTGGGTTACTAGGAAATTCAGAGGGTTCATCATAGCCAGGTGTTTCTCTGCACCTGGTGTGTCTGATCTGCAGAGCAAAGGAATTCATAGACAAACACAGGAGGGCTCATTGTAGACCACACAATTAATCATTCTAGGTTTCTGATTCGCTTCTTGAAACTTGCTATGTTCCTGTAATGGGAAAAAGACAGGTCCATTTATCACACTGCACCTCATGCTGCTCCTTGGCACCCTCCCCTGGGTCCCTCACCATCCCGAAACTTCTGAAACATCTGCTGTGGGTACAATGGCAGGGGTTTCTTCACATTCCCTATTACACTCAGCTTCTCAGCATCCTAGTTTTAAGCTCTCCTATTGTGACTGAAGACTAAAAGGCCAACATCCTCTGTGGAGGTGAACAATTAGCAAGTTCATTACTTATGGTGGCATTCATACTTCTTTGCCAAAGATTACATTTGTGTGTATGACATATTGCCTGATGTCAAAAGAGCAGTGGACTGGGAATCAGCTTTGCTGGAATTTTGTCTTGGCTCTACCACTAATTATTTGTCTGGATTTGCATGGGCTGCTTCACCTCTTTCAACTTTCATTACTTCATTTAATGATAAATCTAGGTTAAATCAGTGCTTATTAACTTTGGATACACATTAGAATCACAGGAAATGCACAAAATACTGATGCCCAGGCCATGCCTCAGACCAAGTGAATCAGAATCTCTGGAGGAACAGGCAACCTGGTCTTGGGATTCTTATTAAAGCTCCCCAAGGGGATTCTAATGTTGACTCAGGTTTGAGAACCATTGACCTAGGTGATCTCTGAGGATTGGTTAGTTTCTCTCTCTCTCTCTCTCTCTCTCTCTCTCTCTCTCTCTCTCTATATATATATATATATATATATATATATTTATATATATATGACTATTATAAGGAACAAGGAAGGACACTACAAAATGATCAAGGGATGAATCCAAGCAGAAGTATAACAGTAGTAAATATTTATGCACCCTACATAGGAACACCTCAATATATAAGGCAAATGCTAAGAGCCATAAAAGGGGAAATTGACAGTAATGAAATAATAGTGGGGGACTTTAACACTCCACTTACACCAATGGATAGATCATCCAGACAGAAAATTAATAAGGAAACATAAACTTTAAATGACAAAATAGACCAGATAGATTTAATTAATATTTATAAGAGGACATTCCACCCCGAAGTGGAAGAATACACTTTCTCCTCAAGTGCACACAGAACATTCTCCAGGATAGATCATACCTTGGGTCACAAATCAAGCCTTGGTAAATTTAAGAAAAATGAAATCATATCAAGTATCTTTTCTGACCACAATGCTATGAGACTAGATATCAATTACAGGAAAAAAACTAAAAAATACAAACACATGGAGGCTAAACAGTACACTACTAAATAACCAGGAGATCACTGAAGATATCAAAGAGGAAATAAAAAATACCTAGAAACAAATGACAAGGAAAACATGACGACGCAAAACCTATGGGATGCAGCAAAAACAGTTCTAAGAGGGAAGTTTATAGCAATAAAATCCTACCTCAAGAAACAAGAAACATCTCAAATAAACAACCTAACCTTACACCTAAAGCAACTACAGAAAAGAACAAAGAAAACCCAAAGTTAGTAGAAGGAAGGAAATCATAAAGATCCGAGCAGAAATAAATGAAATAGAAATGAAGAAAACAACAGCAAAGATCAATAAAACTAAAAATTGGTTCTTTGAGAAGATAAATAAAATTGATAAACCTTTAGCCAAATTCATCAAGAAAAAAAGGGAGAGGACTCAAATCAATAAAATTAGAAATGAAAAAGGAGAAATTACAACTGACATTGCAGAAATACAAAGGATCATGAGAGACTACTACAAGCAAATATATGTCAATAAAATGGAAGAAATGCACAAATTCTTAGAAAGGTACAGCCTTCCAAGGCTGAACCAGGACGAAATAGAAGATATGAACAGACCAATCACAAGTAATAAAATCGAAACTGTGATTAAAAATCTTCCAACAAACAAAAGTCCAGGACTAGATGGCTTCACAGGCGAATTCTATCAAACATTTAGAGAAGAGCTAATACCCATCCCTCTTAAACTCTTCCAAAAAATTGCAGAGGGAAGAACACTCCCAAACTCATTCCACGAGGCCACCAACACCCTAACACCAAAACCAGACAAACATATCATTTTAAAAAGGCCAGTATCACTGGTGAACATATACGCAAAAATCCTCAACAAAATACTAGCAAACTGAATCCAACAGCACATTAAAAGGATCATACACCATGATCAAGTGGGATTTATCCCAGGGAGGCAAGGATTCTTCAGTATACACAAATCAATCAGTGTGATAAACTGTATTAACAAACTGAAGAATAAAAACCATATGATCATCTCAATAGATGCAGGAAAAAAATTTGACAAAATTCAACAGCTATTTATGATAAAAAACTCTCCAGAAAGTGGGCATACAGGGAACCTACCACACCATAATAAAGGCCATATATGACAAACCCACAGCAAACATTATTCTCAATGGTGAAAAACTGAAAGCATTTCCTCTAAGGTCAGGAACAAGACAAGGGTGCCCGTTCTTGCCACTATTATTCAACATAGTTTTGGAAGTCCTAGCCTTGGCAATTAGAGAAGAAAAAGAAGTTAAAGGAATACAAATTGAAAAGAAGAAGTAAAATTTTCACTGTTTGCAGATGACATGATACTATACATAGAAAATCCTAAAGATGCCACTAGGAAACTACTAGAGCTAATCAATGAATTTAGTAAAGTCACAGGATACAAAATTAATATACAGAAATCTCTTGCATTCCTATACATTAACAACAAAAGATCCGAAAGAGAAATTAAGGAAACAGTTCCAGTCACCATTGCAACAAGAAGAATAAAATACCTAGGAGTAAACCTACCTAAGGAGGCAAAAGACCTGTACTAAGAAAACTACAAGATACTAATGGAAGAAATCAAAGAAGAAACAAACAGATGGAGAGATATAACATGTTCTTGAATTGGAAGGATCAACACTGTGAAAATGACTATACTACCCAAAGCAATCTACAGATTCAGTGCAATCCCTATCATATTACCAATAGCATTTTTCACAGAACTAGAACAAAAAATTTTACAATTCGTATGGAAACAAAAAAAACCCTGAATAGGCAAAGTAATCTTGAGAAAGAAAAACAGAGCTGGAGGAATCAGGTTCCCTGACTTCAGACTATGCTACAGAGCTACAGTAATCAAGACAATATTGTGCTGGCACAAAAACAGAAATATAGATCAATGGAACAGGATAGGAAGCCCAGTGATAAAGTCACACACCTATGATCACCTAATCTATGACAAAGGAGGCAAGAATATACAATGGAGAAAAGAGCCTCTTCAGTAAGTGGTGCTGGGAAAACTGGACAGCTACATGTAAAAGAGTGAAATTAGAACACTCCCTAATACCATACACAAAAATAAACTCAAAATGGATTAAAGACTTAAATGTAAGTCCAGACACTATAAAACTAGAGGAAAACATAGGCAGAACACTCTGACATAAATCGCAGCAAGATCTCTTTTGACCCACCTCCTAGAGTAATGAAAATATAAACAAATGGGACCTAATTAAACTTAAAAGCTTTTGAATAGCAAAGGAAACCATAAACAAGATGAAAAGACAGCCCTCAGAATGGGAGCAAATATTTGCAAATGAAGCAAGTGACAAGGGATTAATCTCCAAAATATAGAAATAACTCATGCAGCTCAATATCAAATAAACAACCCAATCGAAAAATGGGCAGAAGACCTAAATAGACATTTCTCCAACGAAGACATACAGGTGGCCAAGAGACACATGAAAAGGTGCTCAACATCATTAATAATTAGAGAAATGCAAATCAAAACTACAATGAGGTACCACTTACTGGTCAGAATGGCCATTATCAAAAAATCTACAAACAACGAATCCTGGAGAGGGTGTGGGGAAAAGGAACCCTCTTGCACTGTTGGTGGTAATGTAAATTGATACAGCCACTGTGGAGAACAGTATGGAGGTTCCTTAGAAAACTAAAAATAGAACTACCATATGATTCAGCAATCCCACTACTGGACATACACCCAGAGAAAACCATAATTCAAAAAGACACATGCACCCCAATATTCATTGCAGCACTATTGACAATAGCCAGGACATAGAAGCAACCTAAATGTACATCAAGAGATGAATGGATAAAGAAGGTGTGGTACATATATATAATGGAATATTACTTAGCCATAAAAAGGAACAAAATTGGGTCATTTGTAGAGATGTGGCTGGACCTAGAGACTGTCGTACAGAGTGAAGTAAGTCAGAAAGAGAAAAACAAATATTGTATATTAACACACATGTGGAATCTAAAATAATGGTATAGATGATCTTATTTGCAAAGCAGAAATAGAGACACAGACATAGAGAACAAATGTATGGATACCAAGGGGAAAGGGAGGGGGATGAATTGGGAGATGGAGATTGACATATATACACTATTGATACCATGTGTAAAATAGATAACTAATGAGAACCTACTGTAAAGCATAGGGAACTCTACTCATTCTCTGCAGTGACCTAAATGGGAAGGAAGTCCAAAAAAGAGGGGATATATGTATATGTATAGCTCATTCACTTTGTTGTACAGTAGAAACTAACAAAACATTGTAAAGCAAACATATTCTAATAAAAAATTTAAATATATATATATGTATAAATATATATATATAAATATATATATATATATAAATATATATATATAAATATATATATAAATATATATATTTATATATATATATATAAATATATATATATATTTATATATATATATATTTATATATATATATATATATACCTTAAGATGGGAGAATTAAGATCACATTTGTATGAGAAGGGAAAAGACCAAGTAGAGAGGGGAGTTTGGTAATAGAGAAGAGGGCGGGTGAATTGCTGCATCCATATCCTTGAGAAGGCAAACGGTCTAGAGCTCTGATGGAGGTATTAGCTTTAGACAGGTGAATGGAGAGTATGTTCACAGGTGGAAAACCAAGCTGCATCCATGCAGATGTTGGTAGGTTTATAGATGCAGTGGTAGAAATCCACAGAAGTTTTCTTCTGATCGCTTCAATATTTTTAAACGAGGAAGAAGCAAGGTCATCAGAATGGACAGGAAAGGAGTTGCTGGAGAGGTTTTAAAAGAGGTGAGCTGTGAGAAGTCATCTATGACAGTAGAGAGTAAATGTACTAGAGAAATGTAGTATGATTGCCAGAAGTATTAAGGTGCATTTCAGGTGGGTGGTTATGAATTTGAAGTGAGACCAGTCAGTGTGCCAAGTTTGGACAGTCTTTCTGCTGACTTCCAGAAACCCAGCTGTTGGTTTCTTCCTGCATAGCATCTGCTCCGTTCTGCCTAATCTTGGATTGTTTGTTGCCTTTGTACTCTCTGGAATGGTTGCTCCTTTTGTCTATTTTATCCAGCTTTATTGAGATACGATTGACATAACATTGTGTAAGTTTAAGGTGAGAAACATGTTGATTTGATACCCTTATATGTTGCAATATGATTACCACCATAGCATTAGCTAGTATCTTTATCATGTCACATGATTCCATTTCTTTTTTCTGGTGAGAACGTTTAAGGTGTACTCTCTTAACAACTTTCAAGTATGTAATATAGTTGGTTTTTGTTTTTTTTTTTTTTGCCGTACGTGGGCCTCTCACTGTTGGGGCCTCTCCCGTTGCGGAGCACAGGCTCCGGACACACAGGCCCAGCGGCCATGGCTCACGGGCCCAGCCACTCTGGGGCATGTGGGATCTTCCCAGACCGGGGCACGAACCCGTGTCCCCTGAATCGGCAGGTGGACTCTCAACCACTGCGCCACCAGGGAAGCCCTATAATATAGTATTTTTAATGCTATTCACAGTGCCGTGTACTAAATCCTCAGAGCTTATTCATCTTTAACTTCAAGTTTGTACCCTTTGGCCAACATCTCCCCATTTCTTCCCCTTCACCCTCCCATCCCTGCTATCCACTGTTCTACTCTGTTTCTACAAGTTCAGCTCTGTTTAGATTCCACATATAAGTGATATTATATAGTATTTATCTTTCACTGTCTGACTTATCTCACTTAGCATAATGCCCTCAAGGCCCATTTATGTCATCATAAATAGCAAGAGTTCCTTCTTTCTAAAGGATAAATAATACTCCATTGTATATATATATACACCCCGTCTTCCTTATTTGTTTATCCATTGACAGGAACTTAGGTGGTTTCCATATCTTGGCTATTGTGAATAGTGCTGCAGTAAACATGGAAGTGCAGGTATCTTTTTGATATCCTGTTTTCATTTTCTTTTAATATATACTCAGAAGTGGAATTGCTGGATCGTATGGTAGTTATATTTTTAATTTTTTGAGAGGCATCCCTACTGTCCTCCATAGTGGCAGCACCAGCTTACATTCCCATTGCCACCAACAGTGCACAAGTGTCCCCTTTTCTCCACATCCTCCTCAACACTTGTTATCACTTGCCTTTTTGATGATAACCATTCTAATAAGTGTGAGGTCTTATCTCATGGTTTTGATTTGCATTTCTCTGATGATTAGATAACGTCTTTTTGTGGACTTGTGGGCCATTTGGATGTCTTCTTTGGAAAAATGTCTCTTCAGTTCTTCCTGTGTTTCAATTGAATTGTTTATTTTTCTGTTATTAAGTTGTATGAGACCTTTATATAGTTTGGATATTAACCCTTTATCAGACATGTGGTTTGCAAATATTTTCTCCCATTCTGTACGTTGCCTTTTCATTTTGTTGATTGTGTTTTGCTGTGCAGAAGGTTTTAGTTTGATGTAGTCCCATTTATTGATTTTGGCTTTTGTTGCTTGTACTTTTAGTGTCATATCCAAAAACTTGTTGCCAAGACCAATGTCAAGATGTGGAATCTAGAAAAATGGTACAGATAAACCTATTTGTAGGGCAGGAATAGAGACGAAGATGTAGAGAACAGACATGAGGACACAGTGGGGAAGGGGAGGGTGGGACGAATTGGGAGAATAGGTTTGACATAAATACCCTACCATGTGTAAAATAGATAACTAGTGGGAACCTGCTGTATAGCACAGGAAGCTCAGCTCGGTGCTCTGTGATGACCTAGATGGGTGGGATGGCGGGGTGGGAGGTGAGGTCCAAGAGGGAGGGGATATAGGTGTACATATAGCTGATTCACTTCATGTGCAGCAGAAACTAACACAACATTGTAAAGCTATTATACTCCAATAATAATAATAATAATAAAAAGACCAGTGTCAAGGAACTTTTTCTCTATGTTTTCTTCAAGGCGTTTTACAATTTCAGACTTATGTTTAAGTCTTTAATCCATTTGAAGTTAATTTTTGTGGGTGGTGTAAGATAGGGGTCCAATTTCATTTTGCTGCATGTGGCTACCCAGGTTTCCCAACACCATTTATTGAAGAGACTATCCTTTCCCCATTGCGTATTCTTGGCTCCCTTATCAAATATTAGTTGACTGGTCACTCCTTTTGAATAATGCCTCCTCTTCTTGGAGCTGGCTCTGCAGCTAGTTCAGATCCCCTAACATGTCTGTAGCCTTAGTAAGGGGGCATTGACCTGGCTTCTGGCTTACTGAGTTTCTGAGGACTCACTGTACTTCCCTCTAGAGCCAGTCAGAGCTGAATTCTAGAAGATGGTGAGCTATTGTGCCGTGCAAATGAAGGAGTGATAAAGGAATGGTTAGTGAGTTAGAAGCTTGTGCAAGAGAAGCTGCCTAGGAATCTCTTTTCCTGATTGAAATAAGATGGAATGGGACAACACCATGCTTTTTCACCCCCTATTCCTTAGATGTGCAAGTGACAGGACGCACATGGGATAGTAAAGTCATACAACCAAGATTAGAAAAATGTTTCAGTTAGATTAGGGCAAGTGGCTTTTGATCATCTAAAAGTCATCTAGGGCTTCCCTGGTGGTGCAGTGGTTGAGAGTCCGCCTGCCAATGCAGGGGAAACGGGTTTGTGCCCCGGTCTGGGAAGATCCCACACGCCGCGGAGCGGCTGGGCCTGTGAGCCATGGCCGCTGGGCCTGTGCGTCCGGAGTCTGTGCTCCGCAACGGGAGAGGCCACAACAGTGAGAGGCCCACATACCGCAAAAATAAAATAAAATAAAATAAAAGTCATCTAAAGTGGGAAATGGTCAACTAGGTCATCTAAAGTAGTAAACTTTCAGACCAAGCTGAAGCAAGTGGCAAGACTTCAGGAAAACTCAGCCTCCGTGATAGCATTTTTCTGAGATAGTGGAGACTGAATTAATGAAAATTTTACCTTACTCATTTTTTTTTTTTTTTTTTTTTTTTTTTTCTGTACGCGGGCCTCTCACTGCTGTGGCCTCTCCCGTTGCGGAGCACAGGCTCCGGACGCACAGGCTCAGCGGCCATGGCTCACGGGCCCAGCCGCTCCGCGGCATATGGGATCCTCCCAGACCGGGGCACGAACCCGTATCCCCTGCATCGGCAGGCGGACTCTCAACCACTGCGCCACCAGGGAGGCCCTACCTTACTCATTTTAACCTCAATTCAAAGGGACTAGGAAACTAAGAGCCAGCAGGTGATCAAGTGGGAGTATTAAGAGAAAATAAAATGAATTTTGTGCTCTTCTTGTTGAATAGGTTCTGTATCATATCTTTAGATTTTGGCATCGAGGCCCCACCATTAGTTTGGCAGATTTATCAAGCTGAGCTATGTCAGCTGTATTATGCTGTTTCCAAGAAGACAGTAGAGCTTGTGAAATTTAACAGTGTCTGTCACCACATGACATATTGGCTAAAACAAAAGCAGATTGAGGAAATGACTCACAATAGTTAATTGTTTCAATAGTCAGTCTTTCCCATCTGCACAGTGTGTTGAATTTGATGACATCTGATGGGAACTTTGTGGAAAATGAACGCACCAGATTGTTTTCAAGAAGTAAGCTCTCTCTTTGCTTTTTTAGTAGCTACATGTCGGTATCTGAAATCTCCATTTTATCCTTTATAGTTTAGGTAAGGCTACAGACTATCTTGACTGTGGGAATAGGAAAAGAAAAGCCTGGGCATTGGTAAAAAAGAAAAAAAAGTATTCAGTGAATAATAACTCAAAATCCGTTTCTTCACCTTGAGAATGGATTAGGTATTTTTGCTTTGATAAACTCGAAAGCAAAGGGAAAAATTGTTCAGTATTTCACAAAGAACCAAATTCAGGGTGCTATATGCAGAAAGCATTCATCTTCTTTTATCACATGAATACACTGCACATCCGGCTTCAGAATCTATGATGCTGCTCAATAAAATTTATCATTTTTGATGGGAAGCCATTAATTTGCAACAGTTGCATTGAATGTATAGCTCTGTGGTTTATCTATCTTTGATAGATATAGGCCTTCTCATTGCCCTGAATTCCTTTGTAGACCCCACTTAAAAATTCAACTCATGATTACTAACCTACTGACTTATCTAACTGAAGGAGTAACTTTGTATTCTGAAGATGTGGATGTCAAGTAAGGACAGGAAGTTTTCTTTTTGGAGATCTGCCAATCGGGATAAATCTTAACTCCATGGAAGTTCATTCTTCTGGAAAATATTTCTAACATTTGTTTCCTTGTTAGACATCTACAAATGAGTCTACATTTCAACTGCACTGGAAACCAATATTTATAGAGAAGAAAGGATTAGGGCTGTCTATCCCCTACAGACAGAGTTCCTTGGTGCTGCTCAAGACATCAATGCCACATTTTTATAGTTGTACAGAACTGTGATATTTTTTGAATGGACTGGATGCAAGGAATGAAGGTGTTCTGTTTAATAAAGAACAAAATAAATCTAAGAGGAGACTTTAAGACTTTAAAGAGTTGTGGTGGGGAAGAAACACACGTGTTCTCTATAACTCAATAGGGCAAAACCTAAACTGGTAGCCCAAATCATAAGCAGGCAATAACTCACAGTAACAGAGAACATTTCAATAGAACATTCTAAGGAAAGAGCTGCTCTGGGAAACAATAATCTCCTCATCCTTTCAACTGGGAATTCTACTGGGTGTTGACATCTGGGAAAATTTGTCCATAGTCTCAGGCAGCCTTTCATAGCCTAAGAATATGTAGTCAAACTCAAGGAAGATTACCATAGAATTAGAAGTGTATTAAAATTTCTTTTCCTTTCTCTTTCCCTCCCTCCCTCCCTCCTTTTTCTTTCTTTCAGTTTGAACTCTAAAAGAAGGTAGGTGGAGGGCAGGATGGGGTGAGGATAGTATCTAGCATCCCTTTTGAGTGCCCTGCCTCGCTGGGTCACCTTTGTATTCCCTGAACTGAAAACTCAAAGATCTAAAGTAGAGTGATACATAGCACTTATCAAAAAGAATCTGCACACTCCCTGCTTTCTTTGGAGAGATCTCTTAACATGTTGGTCCCACCCCAACCTATGAAGGCCAATGTTCAGGGGACAAACTTGCAAACTTGCAAACTCAGCAGTATCTTTGGAAACACCAGTGACTTAGTTGTTATCCCTCAGTCTAATATGAAGAGCAAATTTCTTGTTCTCTTCTGCTACAAAAGAGGCCTTTTAGTTTTTGTGGCCTCCATCTAAAACTGTCACAAAATAGAAACCATGAATCGGAAAGAACATTTGTGAAATAATTTTGCTCATGTAGATAGATGAGAGGTGAGCTTTTTTTCTTGCTGTATCTATGAATTCTAGTTCATATTTCTTCATGTGGAAGTGGCTTTTTTTCCCCCTGGATTTATGTTAAGCTGAGCAAGCAGCTCTGGTGAAATTAAGCCCACATATAAACAATAGATTTGGACAGCTCAATTTTGGTCCTGAACTCCATTAGAATTTTTTACCTTCCTCTCCTTTATTGTAATTTCTGATTCTTTGCTTCTTATAACCCACTTTTATGTTGAATATCACATTGTGCAAGGGCATGCCAAATTGGTATTGGTATATACTGATTGCCTTGCTTGGGAAAAGTGCTGAATTCAAGTTTGAAATGTTTGCACTTGACCAAACTTTTGGAAAAGATAAAGAATAGGGTATTTAAAACCCAGAAACCATGATTGTGTTTCTTTGCTGTTTCTTGTAGTTTTTCGAGCAGGGGGTGAATAAGATTGTGAGTTTTAACCAACAGAATAGATTTACAATCTGCATGAAACGGATGAATGAGATGAAGTTAGGGGAGACTAAGAACAGTTCATCTCAAGGAATTTCCAAACAGTTATAGGAAGCATGAGTGACTTAACTCCTGGAGTCTATAGTCAGAAGAAATAATAATATTTGATTAAAAATTTAATGAGGGCAAAAGAAGAGTTAAGAGGGCACATTTAGGGGATGCCAGGAAGTGTACTGATGCCTTTATAGGTGCAATCTCATTGAATCCTTGAATAAGCACTATGAAGTACTTATTGGGACCCCCCATTGTACAGATGAGAACACTGAGGTTCAGAAAGGCTATTCCATTTACCTATGCTGTAGAACTGTTACCTGTATCCAGATCTTTCAGGTTCTCAAACCATTTGTACCACTTCATCATCTGTGAAGAAAAGAAAGGAGCTTGTCTGGGGTCTATGTATATTGTCTTCACAAGGAACTTTCAAGGAATTCTGAGCAAAAGACTATATTACTGACAAATGAAAACAAAACCTGGTAAGTGGATGCTGAGGAAGGATGCAGGTACCTCCGCAGAGTCAGAAAAGATCTTGAACCTAGGGAGAAGTTGTCATTGGGCAAAGAATAAAGAAGCTTAGAAATTCTGATAAAATATTCAGGGCCCAAAGATGGTATAAAAGTTTGAGGTAATATGTAACATGGTTATTTTCCTCAGGGACAAAAAATAATATCAATCATGGGATTTTAAGTCATCTGGCTAGGAGGAAAACTTGACAGGGATGTTTAGGAGATGGGAGCTGCAATTATAAAGATGCAAAAGTGAACTGGGCATGGAAGGGCCTGGTATCAGGGATTTGGGGGAAGATGTGCATAGTTTTGGAAAAGGTTAGCATATATTTGTAATTTCTCAAGAGCTGTTAATTACATAATGCTTTTAATTGTGTAACTCAGGACTTATTTCATCTATACGAAACTTCTATTTTAGAGTGTAAGTGAAACACGGGGGAAAAGATGTATTTTCCTAAGTGAAAATCAGAATATTATCAGAGTTCATAGCTTTCAAGCAAGAACCTTTGAAAACATACTCCAAATAGTCATTTTTTCAATTGCCAACACATTTATTCTTTCTTCGTTGTAGTTTTAGAAATCATAAACTTAATTGTCTCAATATGACATGATTTCCTCCCCATATCCCGAATGAATTTCGCTATTTTAAAAGAAAGGCTATGACAAAGCAGGCCTACTATGGAGGACTGTTGGTGAAAGCCCAGAAAGTTTACAGGAGCATAGGCTGTGCTTATTCTGTGTTCAGGGAAAGTGTTGGCCCCTGAGGAACAAAGAATCACATTTAAAATAATGTCTTTGATATATTATAAACAGGGAGACTTTCCTTAATGTATCTCTTATTGTTCCATTTCTTTTTCTTGCTCAATAAATACAAGGCAAAAAAAAAGCATGACTTTTATGTTTTAATTTCCCAGCAGCACTCTGTATTGGAGACAGTAATTAATGAAAATTATAGGCTAAGCATTTTAAAGTTTTCATTAAGTGCCTTGTCTGTGTTTTATAAAAGAATCTCACTCTACCTAAAGATGTGTGAGTCTGCACGTTGGGGGTGTCGAGGGGTGCATACGTGCTAGCTATCTCTCTTGAAGTTGTTCTCAACCAATCCTATAGAGTGAGGTCTAAAATACGGGGCCCTATATCAGAGAGATTATATTTCCCTAGTCCTGTATCACAATTTTAAATGTAATACTCACTTTCTTTTTATTTTATTTTATTTTTTTTATTGAAGTATGGTTGATTTACAATGTTGTGTTAGTGTCAAGTGTACAGCAAAGTGATTCAGTTATACAGATATGTGTATCTATTCTGCTTTAGATTCTTTTCCCTTTTGGGTTATTACAAAATATTGAGTATAGTTCTCTGTGCTATACGGTAGGTCCTTGTTGGCTATCTATTTTATATATAATAGTGAGTATACGTGTAATATTATTATCACTTTCTAAGATTCACTAGCTACCAGCTCCAACTACATTTCAAGAAACAAATAATCTAGACAATTTGTTCTACCAACAAAATTAAATACTGTCGAGCTATTTTTAAAAAATCTTAAAAACATGGTTAAAAAGACATGGTAAACATATTTATAACCTGGCTCATTAGACTATGTTATATAATAAAATTGGGTTTTCATCCAATTTTTGTATTTTATCATTGAGCCCTAGCAACAAAAAATATTGAACTGGGCTAGTTGACATAGGAAAATGAAATTCTTATCCTCATTTAGAAGTGAATACATTTTTTAAGGACGAGAGAATATTCTGCTTAGAAAAGTTAAATGGGAAACACAGAATAAATTAATAGTGATTTCCCAAACTTTTCCCAGACTAATTCAATTCTTGGAGTCTTAGGTTGAAACAACTTAGAGACCTCATGGTGACTGTCCCATAAAATAAAATAGAATATCATTTGGTGAAAGCTATTAAAATGAATGAAAGGATTGGTGGTGCAAGAAAAATGAGAGTAGAGGCAGGTGGGGGAAAAGTGGGTCATAAAGCATATAACTATAATTGTACAGCTGTACTTTCTAGTAAACACTCAAATAATTAATTTAAAAATATACTGATCCATGCGATGCAGCAAAAAGGTGTAGGCACCTGCTGGCAATGGGGGTGATACAACAAGGTGAGTAAGACATAATATCTCTTCTCAAGGCAGTTGTGGTCTAGGGTATGCCTTTGTGTGTATGTGAGTGCATGGAGAGGGGGGAGATTAATACACATTTACAAATAGCAGTCAGGTAATTGCTAATAGAGGTCATATCAGCTCTCTCAGTAAGCGTCATGCCAGAGTCAGACTTGAGAAACAGAGCCAAGGACTGGGAGAGGAGTCACAACGTCAGGTGACAAGATGAGGAGTGTCAAGCTCTCTAGGTTACTGGCAATTCTGGTGAATGAAGGACATCCTACCCAGAGGGCTTTAGTGGATTGAATGTCTCTATGCTTGCCAGTGTCCTCTGTTCCATTATCCGAGGATGGTGTTCCTTAGAATGAGTTTGAAATGATGACATGCACCAGGCACCTACATCATTATTGAGAGATGGTGTGGAAGTGGTTAAATGCCTATGGGTGAGAAAAATGTTTTAAAACTCAATAGCGAATCAAACTTGTAGGATTATTAGGGTTACTGATAGAACACTGAATCACAAGTTAGAAAACTGTTTTTCATCTGAGGACCACCCCGTACTAGCAAGACTATCTGGACAAGTAACTTAATCTCTCTGAACTTAGTTTCTTTATCTGTAAAACTCTCTCTTCTAGAGTTCTTATAAAGATTCCATAGGATCCTTTACATGAAAGGCTTTGGTGAATCATGACTTACTATACAAATGTAAGGTGTGAAGGAGAGATGAGTGTGCCAGAAGAGGGTGTTTCAGAGAGAGTAATTCCCTGACCATGTGTAAACTGTACTGCTGAGGAGAGAGGCCCATGGTGGTATGTAGACTTGTTAAATAACAAACAGCAAGGCTTGGCCAACATATGGTCTTGCTATCAAGATAAAGCCCTCCAGGGCTTCCCTGGTGGTGCAGTGGTTGAGAGTCCACCTGCCGATGCAGGGGACACGGGTTCGTGCCCCAGTCTGGGAAGATCCCACATGCCGCGGAGTGGCTGGGCCCGTGAGCCATGGCCGCTGGGCCTGCGCGTCCGAAGCCTGTGCTCCGCAACGGGAGAGGCCACAACAGTGAGAGGCCCGCGTACTGCAAAAAAAAAAAAAAAAAAAAAGATAAAGCCCTCCATAGAAATACTTGTTGGAAAAGAAACTCCCTCCCACCACAGTGTTTTCCTGTTATCATCTCCCACAGACTACAGTGGCTTACATTAGTCAAAGACTTTGGGGGATTTATTATAAGTGGCATTAATGAGACATGTTTCAATGATGGGATCAGCTACGGTTTTCTGCATTTGGTGGGATATAGTTATATACATTTCCTTTCAGATAATTGTTGAAGCTATGCCAGATCTCAAAAGCAAAGTTAATTTAGGTCAATGAGATGAGAATTTATTTCCAGTCTATTACCATCTAATCCCCTATTAAACCAAAGAATAAGGAACTGAGGGATCCAGTCATTAACTTTTGGCAAAAATCAACTCAGTGAGCATAAAAGAAAGAGAAATGATTGTATCCAAATACCTATTTGTGTGGTCTTTCATTGCTTAGACAGGGAAGAATAGAGATTTTATTGAGAGAAGCCCTGAGATTAAAGAAAAGCTCTGAAATACAAGCTCTCAGGTATCTCAGGCAAGAGGTGGAAAGACTGATCACCTTAGGGTTCAAGCAAGAAAAAATCTCTCTTAAGGTACAGAAGGAATCAGTGTTCCATGGCATATTTGTCATCATCACAGGTTTCTTCCCTCCAAGTATTTCATGGCCCATTTCCCTTTATTTGATAATTTTTGCAGTGATTACAAAAGACTTCAAAGATAATGGGAAAAGTACAAAGAAGAAAACAAAAATCACCTTTAATCCCTCCACATAGAGATAACAATAGTTACATCTTCTGAGGTTATTTTTCTTTGGGTGTGTGTGTGTATGTATGTGATGTATGTGTATCTGTGTGTGTATGGATGTTGCAAAATTGAGAACAAAATTATATGTGGTTCTGTTATCTGTTTTCACTTATTAAATGTATTTCAAATATTTCCCTATGTCATTAAAATGCCTTTACAACATTTTAAATGTCTTTATAATATTCCATTATGTGGATATGTGGCAATTTATTTAAATACTCCCTTACTGTTCTGCATTCAGACTGTCCCTGCATTTTTGCTGTTTTTATTTTGCAAATTAAAGGGATGTCTCAATAGATATCTTTATAGCCATATACTCATGTGCATGTCTGATGATTTCCTTAGTATGAATTTCCAGAATTGTTGGATCAAAGGAAATGCATGCATTAAATTTGTTTGATCTATATACATTAGGCACTGTTTAAGGAAACATCTCCTTAATTTGCAGTGAGCATGCTCAGTGTCTGGGAGTAGGGGTTGGGAGATCCACAGAAGGCACATTCTGCTGGGACCTGGGTGACAGTTTACTGGCTCAGAATGTGGAAGTACCACTCTCCAACTGTAACAGACCAGGCTGCCTCACTTTGCCTGGGGAACTTCAGAGGACAGTTGGATGCTTATAATCTTGAAGGAATGGTCAAGAGGAACATGGGCTATCCTAGGCTAAAGTCATTTTAAATTTAAAAGTCAAGTAGGGCCAATAAAAAAGATGCATGGGGGATTGTACCTCTTGTTAGTGGTGGACACTGTTCGCCTAGGTCTGGCAAACCTATTTGATTGTTCATCTCACCACTGAATCTTCTACAGATCAAAGCAAGAGGGACAAGGGTAGAAAGAGGAAGAGGACTCAATGGGGCTGTGAAAGAAGAAGCTTTGAGATTCTTTGGGCTTTGAGATTGGCATTAGTTGTCCAGGAGGCACATACCTGAATAGCTCTGTGGAGGTTGATTTCTTCCACTACCCAAACCAGCTCTTTCCCCACAGTTACCCTCTTTCTATCAGTGCCTGGGCCTGTCCCCTGGGCTAGATATTTGAGTCAAGGTTCTTCATCTGTTGCCTCTCTCCTCTTAAGTCCAAAATGAACCAAGACCTATAATTTTATTCCACTTGGAATAGCTCTCAAATCTTCCTCCATCTCCATTCCTACTACCATCTCTCTTTTCCAGCCTTTAGCGCTGTCCACAATTTTGGAATTGCTTCCGCCTCCAGTTTCTCCCCCTCCAACTGTTCCTCTACTGTTTCCAGTTGACTCTTCCCCAAATGCTACTTAACCATTTCCCCCAGAGAGCCTAAAGCTATTGCAAATAACTTACCTACAGAATGTGAGCTTTTTCAAGGTTAGGGTTTTATCTTACTCATCTTTGTAGCTCCAGTGTTTAGGAAAGTGGCTGTCACCTAAATCAACCTTAGCTTGGCAACAACTCCATGAAGTTTTTGAATGGGAAATGGAGGCTCAGGGAGGGAAAGTAATCTGCCTAAGGCTACATAGCTAGTAATTGTCAGAGTGGGGATTCAGCCCAAACAGGTCTATTTTTCCCTAAACCACATGGACTCAGCTGCACTGTGCTACCTCTGTTGTCAGGGATCTGAGACCTTCTCAATCAAGCTTTCTCGCTATACTTCTTACGCTTTTCTGCACTAAATGCTATGTCATGGGATAGCACCTACTGCAAGAGATGTATTTGAGCATGTATGGGGGTGGAGGCCAGAGGGGGCAAGCTGGTTGATGAAGACCAAGAGAATCTGAGGGGAGAAGATACGTCTTAAGCTAGGCCTTGAAGGTCAAGATAGGATTTGGTCAGCAGGAGACTCCAGGGCACAGGCCATTCCATGTCATGAAAGCAAACAGCAAAGGCACTGGGACAGAAAGGAACCAATAGTGCTGTCAACTGTGAAGAAATTGGCCTACCTGTGGAAAGAGTTCATGCTGTCTTTCTCGTTAGGAAAAACCTTCCTTTAAAGTACTGGTCTTTTTTTTTTTTTTTTTTTTTTTGACATCTTTATTGGAGTATAATGGCTTTACAATGGTGTGTTAGTTTCTGCTTTATAACAAAGTGAATCAGTTATACATATACATATGTTCCCATATCTCTTCCCTCTTGCGTCTCCCTCCCTCCCACCCTCCGTATGCCACCCCTCTAGGTGGTCACAAAGCACCGAGCTGATCTCCCTGTGCTATGCGGCTGCTTTCCAGTAGCTATCTATTTTACATTTGGTAGTGTATATATGTCCATGCCATGAGTGCCCTGGAACTAGACTCCATGATTTCATGGATTGAGGTGCTACACGTTGCAGAGAAATAGCCCTCTTTCTGTATGGAGAGAGCAGAGAGAGGAAAGCTCATTTAGGTGTTGCATTCCTTCACTTCAGATTTTGAACTGGACCTGAAGCATGAGAGAATTCCTGTGGCATGTCATAGAGCACAGGAACCAGATTTGTATCGTAACATGGCTTCAGTTTTTATGACAATTTTAACCTTCAGAAACATTTTCATCCCTGAGTTAAGGAAACCAGAAACGTAAAATGAATTAGGAGGGGTTTGAACGTATTTACAAGGAGAACAGTTTTTACTGGCTGATAAACTCCTTTGTGGCCCAAAGCATGTTTTGGCCAAAAGGGACCTGGCTGATGACAAACAGTAAAACAAGAGACACTTAGAACACTTACCTGAAAATAAGGATCAACTGTAAATCAATGTCATCAAATTAAACAGGATAATTTAGAAAGTATTGGTATTAGTAAAACAAAACAAAACAAAACAAAACAAAAAAACACTGCAAAGAACAGAAAATTACACTTTAGTAAATAAAAAAATTTATTCAAAATCTTATTTTGGTTTGATACTTGCCTTTTTAAACTTACAGATAAAGAACCAAGGAAACAGTAAATATATTACCTTTTAAGTTACACTGCACATATATGTGCACACAGAGAAAACAAGTAGTTTTAGTGGATCGGGACAGGATTTTGAATTTGTTTTGTGAACATCTGTGCAGGTCACAGAGAATGTTGCCAGTTTCCCCCCGATCCTGTTCCTGGCCCCAAATGCTCCCTTTTATAGCATTGCTGCTCTGGGATTCCAGCTAGAGGCTATACAGTTTACTCCAGGTGTTTTAACTCTGTCCTTCTCTGAATTTCCAGCAGCCAAGTTGGGAGCAGAATATGGGATGTGTGTTTTTCAGCGCCAAACTTCTATCTTCCTCCTGGAGGACCCAGCTGATCCCACAAGCCACTAACGTGCCCAGAAATGGCAGTTTTCCAACTCAGTCCTGGCCAGGCTTTTGTGCCTCCTGAGTCTTGATACAGCAACCAGTTTTCCCCAACTGTCCCTTGACAGTCTGTGCCCAGCTTCCGCCTGGGAGACCAGTTGGGACATGCCTCATCCTGGCAGGGCAGGAGCTGCCCGAGACTGGGTGATGCCTGCGTTAGCTTCGGGTTGGTTGCCACTGCCTTAACCTCTCAAAGGTGTTTATTCAAGAGAAGGAGCTGAGGTTAGGGTCTGGCATAGAGATTCCTTCCCTCCTTCCTAAAGCACCATCAGGCCGAAACAGCCCCACCTCTCAAGCAGTGGGAACAGTAATGGGGGCCGGTGTTACGAAGGCCACATCAGAGACACAGCAGGAACAGAGGATTCACCCACCCTCGCCACAAGGCTGTCAGCACCTTGAGAATAGGGTTTAGGTCTCATTCAGGATTGAATAACCAACCAGCACAGTATCGGGTACACGGCAAGCCTTCAGTCAATATTTGTTGCTTCTAAAGATTAAAGAGGAGTATGGGGGCAAGTTGTAGGGATGATTCTAGTTATTCTTATGCTCTGGGCACTTTTCAGTGGACAGTGCTGTTAATTATGCAGTCATTATTTTAGTACCCCCTTCGTTGCCCCTCAGCTTGGAGGATTAAGCCTGGAAGTACTCAGTTTTTTGGAGTTCAAAGTTAATAGCTCAGCCTCAAGTCAGCTACAGCTCGTGGCAGGTGGTGGCTCATTGTGCTCTTCCCATGACCCATGCCTTGTATCCACATTCCAGTAACAGATCACTGTCTTTTCCCCTTATCCTTGTGTATCCCTCTTGTTTCCCCATTGCCATACAATCTGCCAGGACCCTCTCACACGCTTGGGATACGGGCCCAGGGTCCTCATAGCTGAGTGTCCACCTCTTGTTGCCAGGCGACCCTGCCTGCTGCTGGACGCTTGCCCAGGCTGCCAGTCTCCCATGATGCAATGCTCTGCCCTCACTGCAGATGACTGCCGGGCCTCTCCCATAGTTGTGTCTCTGCCTGTTGCCTACTGCTGGGGAATTCCTGTATTGTGTTTGCTTCCCATGGCTGGTCTGGCCTCCCTTGTCAGGCCCACCCTGCTGCTGCTGCTGACTGAGTCTTATTTCTGAGACAGAGCTTATTTCTTGTTGCCCCTCTGCACGACTTTTATTATCTCTACCATATCCTAGTTCAGAAGACTCTCTGTCCTTTTATATAGTTGATTTCATTCTTGACTGTGGATCATTAAGAGATACTGTTTTCTCACAGACTGATCCTAAATTGGGGGGAGGAGTTTTCATTTTCGGAAGAAGTTTAAGGTTGTGTGTGGGACCGTGGGCCCCTTTGTGGAGGTCACATGTGCTTGGATAGGGACCCACATTGTGTGCACTTTGTGTGTGTGTGTGTGTGGGTGTGTGTATGTGAATGAGCGAGAGAAGAGTCTCCCTTTTTAATACTTTCTGAAAAGCATGTCACTAAGTGGAACAAGGAGAAAGGAATGGGGTGGATAGGCATAAGATCAGCCTTTTTATCCTCCAGTTATGTGAAGAAACAACCATATATCATGTTGTTTAGATGGTCCATCTTTCCCCCGTGGTATTTTTCTGGGCTTCATTCTTGTCCTCCTAATGAACTCAAGGTCAGAGTAAAAATGATGGCCATCATGACTGGTAAAACCTGTTAGCAGTAGAAAAATAAGAACGTTAAAGGGTAGTGTTGTACAGTTTCTGATGAAGAGACCTACAGAGTGATTCCACTTGAGTATTATATGCTGTGTGTCTACAAAAACAAATTGGCACAGGATTTTTAAAACTTGCTCTCCTGTATTAGAGTGAACGCTGTTCATATTTACTGTACTTCATTTACGGGTGGAGAGAAAGGAATTGATTTAGTTTAGTACAAGATTTGGATACTCTCCCTAACCTTACACTGGTGTTAAACAGTAGCTGTATGAATACTACCTTGCAGCTGACCTTTTGGGATTGCTTTTCCCTAGTGATTTTTTTCCTAATTATTTTTATGTGCATTTTAAACGGAGTTGCAGGAGGGCTGGAATTTAATTGCTCTATTTGTATTTTATCCCCTCACTTTTATGTCTAGGGCAAAAGGTTGTATTTTAATAAATCTAGGAGGTAATTTATAACTACTACGGGTATTGAAAAAATACATATGTAGCATGTGCATGTTTTTGTGACTATGTGGGAGGGTAGGTATGGTTGGGTCTCTTCTCTTCTTTAGCTGTCTTTGCTATATTCAGAGTCTTAAACTGAGATTTCCTACCCTTTTCTGCTTTAAAAGACTAGCTGTTTAGGGTGTCCGAAGCTGCACATTTCCAGTATGTGCTTTATTTCTTTCATTTACATCATAGCATAACCACAGATGTGAAGTTCATTTTTGTTTCAAAAGGGGAAAGTCTGGTTGATGCAAAAGTTGCTTTCTAGGCCCTCTGAAAGTAGGTCTTCTACCTTATGCTCTCAGGGTAATCACTAGGATGCAAAGCCACTGCTGCTGCTGTGTTGGAAGTAATGGTAATCATGCTGCCAAGGAAGGCTAATTGGACCACTGCTGCTGACTTACCTGCTAGGGGACCTGTGCAGCTTTACTGCTGTGGAGACTACTGCAAGAAGAAATCACCCTGTTAAACCTAGACACATGTCTGGTCGTTTCTTTGATGCACGAGCTTGAGAGCACTCTAATAGTTTATTTTGAAAAATCCAAACAAAACATTATTGAATTCAGATCAGATGAAAAATGACTATATCTGTTGTTTGGGAGGTGGTGTGGGCAGTAAAATCATAGAGCTTAGAACTCCACAGTTGTGGAGTCCAAGACAAACTTTTACTCTACAAGATAAAAAGGGCAAATAGCAAAGTCGTAGCAAAACAGTGTGAATATAGCAAAGGTAGAATGTGGATCTGTTTGGTGAAGTGCTTAAGTGTTGGATAGAGATGTAGTGGCATGGTTTTGAGGACGTTCACTGTTAAAAATAATCCCACAGAAGGCTGGACAGCATTGTCCTTTGGTTGACATGCTGGGTTAGAAACTCTACCAGACTTTCCTTGTGAATGAAATTGGAATGGTTTCTTTTGGTCGTTGGAGGGAGACCAATAATGCAGTACAGTTAAACATGGACTAACTCGTTCTAGGTCCTCCCAGCAAAGTTTTAGATATCAGTGGTCTAAGGGATGCTGGGTGAGGAAGCATTTCCCCAGCTCTCCCCACCCATAGCACTCATTGAATGACTTATTACATAAAACAAAATCCCAGACACAAACTTGTGTAAAGGAAGACCGGTTTCCAAGAATACGTGGTGCCAAAAGCCAGCCTTTGTTTTGAGCATGCTGATTTCCATGACCAGATGGAGTATACCCAGTGACTTTATTCCCCAGCTTGGGTTTCACATGCCCCTCTTGGGATAATGTTTTTCTGGGAGAGACACTGTGATTTAGCCATGTTTAACAGGGAAGGCGCAGACATTGAGCATTTCTACTATGGATGAAGGACCACTGCTGGTCCTTCATGGGCGTGGGTGCCACCCATCTCAGTGCATCCAGGGAAGGGTCCTCTTTTTTCCATATTCCACGCTGAAGCGCGACGGTGGGTTCAGTACCAGGGCATTTGAACAGATTCAGAGTACACGTAAGCAGGCTAAGAAAAGACTGAACACACCCCATTTTCATCTTAAGCCCAGATCCTTTCTGTGGGCCTCCCTCAACTAAGGAAAGGGCGGAGTCAGGCTCCTCAAACTGAGTGCAGAATTTGGTTGTATCAGTGAAGCGCTTGGGGAAGTCAGAGGAAGGAAGATTGAATATGGAATTGGGATAGTCTGAGTTGGTCTGGGGAGAGGAAAAGGCCTCAGTTGAACCTAATGCAGGAAAGAGTTTGGCTTACAAGGAAAAGGAAGGGGGGAAGTTTATTTGGCTTCAGCAGCAAGATAAAGATATGCAGGCAAAGAGACAGGGGCAGTTCCGAGGAGAGCAAGGGACAGTGAGAAGAAGTGGGATTGGGGTCACAGGGTATTAGGATCCCCTGTCAGTGTCTGAATAGGGTCCCTGTGGGCTGAACATGGTATTTCATAAACAAAATGTTAACTTATTGCAAAGATACTTTGATTAGATAGATGTTTTTCAGGGTAGTAATTATTTTTGCTATTTGGTGATTTTTGTTTCACTGTACAAGTTAAAAACTAGGAAAAAATGTATGACATTTTGATTGTCGTCCAAGGGAGATTGAGAAGAAATATGCCTTCCGAGTCCCCAGAGTTCCTTTTCCTCAGGCTCCCTTCTCTATCCTTTCTATTCAGGTGGGTCATATTCTTTTGTCCCTACTCTTCTCTTCCCCATTGCATCCTGATCTCTGGAAAGGGACTTATACCCACCACTCAAACATTAATATGTTGTTGTTTTTTTTGTTTTTGTTTTTGTTTTTTTTGCAGTACGCAGGCCTTTCACTGCTATGGCCTCTCCCGTTGCGGAGCACAGGCTCCGGACGCGCAGGCTCAGCGGCCATGGCTCATGGGCCCAGCTGCTCCGCGGCATGTGGGATCTTCCCAGATCGGGGCACGAACCCGTGTCCCCTGCATCAGCAGGCGGACTCTCAACCACTGCACCACCAGGGAAGCCCCATTAATATGTTTTAACCAGGGATCAGTTGCCCCAGAACTTGATCCCTCAGGGAAGAGTAACAAGCCTTGTCGTGTGTCAAGGAGTGTCACTCACTGGGAATCTGAAGAGATCGGGGTGTTAATGGGTCAGTGTCCTTTTTCAGAGACTAAGAATTATTCCAAGTGAATGGCCTCTTCACCTGCACTCCTTGCTCCTACTCTTTTCAGGATCATTGTGCTGCTGTTAGAATGGATTGGTCCTCCTGTTTCTTCCGAGGCCAAGACCTTGGATTTGTGCATGGAATCCATTTCCTACCAAGGCTGCAAGAATCAGAAAGCTCTTTGAAGCCCTTGCACTGAAAACTGCTTCTGTTTACAGGCTAGTCTCAGGCATGAGATGACTGGGCCCTTTTAGGTACAACAGTCCTGTGATGAGCAGCTTTCAATGGCCTGTTCGCTGGACATAAAATCATAAGCAAATTAATGCAAACACTTCAAGGACTTGACTAGGAACTGATACGTAAGATATGGTCCAGACCCATAAGGGTTTAGAAATTCAGATCTTGGAGGTGAAAGCCAACAGCCTAATGCAGAAATCATCCCCTTGTGTCCCTGGTGGTGGTTACTGTTCTTGCTTGAATTCCTTCCCGTGACCCTCTTATTTGGCTGTTCAACCTTTTGTAGAACAGCTCCAGCCCTGACACATTCTCTCCTCAAATATTGAATTAAAAGCCGCTTCCTTGTAACTCCCTCTCACAGTGGAAATAAATTCCTTTCCACCATCAGACTTTCTCAGGGCAAAAGGAGAAAATGGGGGCCCCATTATAGATGGGCATCCAGGGGATCCTCCATCCTGGGCTTGGCTGCTACAGAAGCCTGTGTCTCCAGATGAGAGGTAAACAGAATTCCAGAACAGGTGCTGCCTGGATTCTGTGTGTTAGCTGGTCCCTCTGCATCAGTCCCAGTTGCGGTGTGGCCCCAGGGTCTTAGAGGAAGATAGTTCCCTAATAAGAGAGGTGGCAGGGTACAAGGGCTTGGCTATGACATTTCTTAGTGTGTCTTTGATTGTAGCCTGGCCTAGCAGGTGGGGATGCAGCAACTCCTTGGGAGGAAGACATTTTAGTAGTCTTGAGGGCCAGGAATAGAAAAAAAAATGTCTAAAGTGGGCAACAGCTCAATCTTAGAGGGCAATTCTGGGCATACGCCAGGACCCTAATTCTGATCTTGTATTCAGCATTGAATCTCTGAACCTCCCCTGCTCTCTCTGTCAGGTCATGGATATTCAGAAGAAATGGGCTTTGATAAAAGAAGGATGGCATGATTTTTTTTTAGGACTAGGTCATCTGGCTTTTGACCTCTCAAATACTAAAGGTTATTGGCACATGGATAACTGCCGCAAGTCAGGCTTCATCTTTAAGAGGACAGCAGGACTTATGTCCCAGTTTGACTCCCTTGCTAAGAAACTGACTCTGAATTCTTCCCTCGTTTGTTATTTTACTTGTCAGTAGCTGCCAAACTCTCATGTGGGTCAAAGTTAGACAGTGCTTTCCAGTTTCTCCTCTCACAGGTGATGCAATTGGAATGACTGGTTTTGATACCAAGGGGAAAAAATGGATTTGAGGATATTACATGGCAATATGTATTGCTATATCTGGCACTTCTGGGGAACTAGTCTCTCCTGTTGAGTTCAAGTCTATATCCTGGTCAGTAGCCGCAGAAATAGGAGTCTCTATTAAATAGGTGGGTGTTTTGGAGACCACACACCCAGGAGGATTACCTGAGAAAGGGCTGTTCCACAATTATGCCCTTCTCCAGGCACTCCTTATTGCTGGGGAGATTTTGTCTGATCCAACATGACCCTGCTTGGTTAACCCCATCCTGAGAGCTGTCTGAGAAGGGATTTTCCACGAGGAACTGGGTCTTCTTTGGAAATGGTGTTCTCTACCCCTGTTGTGCTTAACTCTTGTACAGAGGTCTACTTCCTCTTCTTCAGTCATACCAGGTCTTGAGTTTGGGAAAGAAGCATTAGCATTCATTCATTCACTACTATTTGTTTTCCTGTTGCAGAGGAAGTCCCCCATTATATAAAGAGAAGCCCAGAATCTCACTTCCTTATCCTGAAAGGGTCCTTTGGTCCTCTTTCCATTCCTGGCTTGGGAGCATTAGCTGAGGGCTCTGTCACACAACCCTGGAAAGGTCAGGAGGTTCCAATCTAGCCTGAGCTGGCCTGGCCTGTCTTTCTCCTGTGAGGAGTCCATAGAGCTGCCGGAGAATCGCTCTCCCCTTCTGTTTGTTTTCTCCCTTCTCTTCATTACCCCTCTCCTCCCCTCCTCCAGATGCAAGCCTATGATTTGGGCAAATCTGGGGATTTTATGTTTCAGCTCATTGTCTGCAGTGATTTTTACCACAACTTGCACAGAGTCATGTTGAATTCTCGTGGTGCTCAGGTCCACCCCTCAGTAGGTACCCCAAAGAGATCCTTGGGTTGAATTCAGTCAGCCAGGCCTTTACTCTGGTTGAACTGCAACCCTGTCAGGGAGTGGGGAGTCTCAGCCGAGGAGGGGAGTGTTCTGGCACCTTCTTCTCAGAGACTGCCTCTATCCCAGGTGCTTAGGACATGGGGGGGGGCATCTCTAGTGCAGCCCCTTGCTGCTGGAATCCTTTCCTCTTACTCTCAAAAATGGCAGCCTTCTCTTTTCTCTGCACTGTATGCATTGGGGATGGAGGTGGTACTGGTACCTGTGGCCTTGGAAAAGAAGAGCACACTCCAGGATTTGGACTCCAGATTTTTTTTCATTTCCTTTTCACTTAGAAGTGGTGGCCTGGATACAGAGGCATTTCAGTCTTGGTATAGTTGGTCTGATCATGTGATGTGGGGGAGGTTTTATTGCTCTGTGGCAGCTGGAGTAGGAGGCCAGGGAGTCAGGTGTCCATCCTCTGACAGAGTCCCCTCCACCTTATGAGTTACCCTGGGGAGACTCACACCAAGAGGACCAACGCTCACAGTTGTCACTCCATGGCCCTGGCCTCCTGCCCTCCGGGTCTTGATCTGGATGGGTCCTTCTTTCTGGCTCATCTGCCCACTTATGGAGTGTGGGTTACAGAGCAGGCAAAGCCCTGACTGACTAGGAACCTGGGGGCCCCGGAAGTGCCTTCAGCGTGGAAGGCCCTTAGCGGCAGCCGAGCCTGCAGGGAGGGGGGCAGTCACTGTCTAAGGCAGCCTGTCAGGGTCAGAGCTGTGTTTTCACAAGTGCTCTTACCTCGATGTCATCCTCTTCCTTGTGGGGCTCACTGGCTTTAAGGAAGTTTGTGGTGGAACCTTCCTCTTTCCAGGGAGGCAAGTCCGTGGTCGTCTCCTCACAGAGTGACTTGATATATTCTAGGCCACACCACCCTTCATCATCTGGCCTCAACTGACTCATAACATATCACTGGGTCTTCTCCTCTTGGAATATAACTAGAAAGGGTTTGCAGAGGCCATAACCCGAGGAGCAGTAACAGTCAGAAACATGAATTCCTCTTCTCTTCTGGATTTGGATTCCAGGTATATGCTGAACTCCCTAGATAGCCTTGGTGCCTTCTCCCTCTCTCCAAGTTCCTGAGGAAGGGAATAGATAGTCTTTGATTTCTGGATGCACCCATAAACTGTTCTTATTTTGTGAGTGCCTCTTATGTGATAGATACCATGTTTGGTTATTTCACTTGTGGACTGGTGATCCAGCTCATGCTTTAGAATTTCAGAGATTGTTGGGGAGATGGGGGCCTTCTCTTCTGTTCCGTGTCTTTGGCCTTCTTCTACTATGGGAGTCTCTGCCCTGGGAGCCTGGAACACTGTCCTTGGCAAGCCTGGTATTATCATTGCCCTACCCCAACTCATGCCAAAGCAGGATTGAACAGGAGCATTGCAATATCTTTCCTTCTGCCCCTAAGACCCCCTCCCCCTCCCTACTTCTCCCTTCTCCAGCCATCAATTGTAGAACCCTTCTAACCCTTCGTGTTTAATAGCTACTGCCCCTGTGTCCTTGGGTTCTGCATTTTCTTTCGTGATCTCATCCCTTCTCTTGCCCACCCTCACTTACTACACTTACCCTGGAATCTTCCCAGGCATCTACTCACAAACCAGAGTCTTCAGTGAAGTCCTTTCTCCCAGGAGAATGTTGATCCCATGAACTCTTAAGGGGAGTGCCTCATATCCATCTGTCCTCTGTAATTATCCCCTTTAAAAACCTATGTTTTCATCAGGAAACATGGAGCTGCCAGAGCCTGCCAGTGAGCTTCACAATGGCACCCATCACCCCTGGCTAGAACCCTCCAGAGGGTTCTCACTGTCAAGGAGAGACCACTTCTTGGGCTCTTTACTCCCCTGTTTCAATTTTCAGGGCTTCCTATCAATGAGTCTTGGTTTTATCCTTTGCAAAATGAAGGCCCGGGCTTAGATGGTTATTTATTTCCCTGTTTGCTTCCCAGGTGACTCCTGGCAGTGACTGATTTTAAGGAGGCAGTGGCACCTTGATTTCTGCTTAGGTGATAGCACTGTGCTGGCTGTTAGTGGCAGGCACGAGCCCCTGATGTGTTCTGCGTTGGAAGAGAAGCCCTCAAGGAGCAGCAGGTCCCGGAGGCTTTGTAGGCTCTGGAAATCCTCAGGCACAGCTGGAGTCTTTCTGGAGAATAATAACAGTCACCCACATGGCCCCATCCATCCCACTATGAACACCAAGATCCCCCTACTTCACTCTCTTCTCAGAAAGCTTGATCCAGCCCTCTAGCCAGAAGGTGTCTTAACTACCCCTTTTTGGCTTGTGGCTCAGCTTATTTTGTAGCATCATTTTTCTGGGGCTCTTCATCTTGGCGAGGCTCTGTGGGCAGTGACATGAATGGCTTCTGGGAAGCCTCCTCATATGAGGGTGCACTTGTGTCTGTAACTGGTGTGTTCTTGACTTTTGGACAGTTAGCTGGTAATGGTCTACCTCCAACTGGGATGATTGTTGGCTTGCCATGCAAGTTTAGTGGTCTCCACAGGAATAAAATGAGGGGGAGATTCTCAAAGCTTATTCCATCGTGAAGTTCACCAGGGCTTCTGTAGGATTCTCTGTCCTCATTGGTGGATCCTGAGGATTCTGTGGCTCCAAGTGAAGAAAACTAATTTCCTGTGTTCGGGCTGGGGGTGGGATTCCCTTTTACCAATGGGAAAATCTCCTATGGAGAACTCTTTGATATTCTAAGACGTTGCCAAATATGTACACGAATAACTTCCCAGAATTAGGAAAGAAAGGTCTTTGACTTATTTTCTCCATCTTCTCTCTGTTCCTTCTCTCTGTTCCTGTGTGTCACAGTTCAGATACTCTTCCCATTCACTCATGCCTCCCAGGAGTTTAGACTTACCAAGGTACAGTTACTTTCCTTCAACCGGTGTGCTTTCATTTTTTAAAATCTTTATTGTATCAACATTATAACAATAAATCTCTTTTATAAGTGAAAAGATAAATCCAACAAGCCTGGGAATCTTTCTTTTTTTCACTTTTTTTCATGTTCTCTTCCTGCCTCATTCATAAGTGGATGAGATATTCATATCTGAATAAAATTTTTATAGTCCCTTACCTTCAGCTACACCTGGGATCAGTTTTGGGGTGAGGGGGGCACTGCTGAGAGGTTGTAGATATTGATGATCAGACATACGGCCCTTCTCTTTTTATGGCCACTTGTGTGAGGGATATTTTTAATAGGGCTGGAAGTGATACTTGCCTCTTAAACTCTGTCTTTGGACCTCGGTATTGCTGCTCTGGTATTTGACCACCACAGTTGCACATCAATGAGATGGAGTTTGTCTTAAGCTTTATTAAACTCTCTCTCTCTCAAGGAGAAGAAGTCTCCTAAGGGGTGATTTCCTTCTGTTTTTATGAGCTCTGCAAACCCTTTCTAATTATATTCTAAGAGAAAATGTCCCAGAGAGGGTATTCAATAGGAGTTCAAATAACAGTGGCTAAGAGGGAATTGGGATCACATTTATTTATAAGCATTTATTGAGCCATTACTCTGTAGGTTCTGGCTAGAAGATGGAGCATGCCAGTGGGATGGAGTTCAAATATGAATGAGAATTCATACTCGAATATGTGACCGTCCTGCCATCAATAACTTAGAAGCTACAGTATGAGAGCTTTCAAGAACGTTGGCTTCTGGGACACTACTTTCTTCCAGACTTTCTCTTAGGTCCTTACACCTGCTAAGTCCCTCAGGTTGCCCACAGGTCTATTCACAGCTTTCATCTCACCCTGCACACTCTCTCTGGGTTGCTTTAGACACAACCTTGATGGCTTCCACACACTTTGTGCTCAGTGTCTTCAAGTCTGTTTCTTTAGATTGGGGTATGTATGACGTTTCTATTTATTTTTGAAATTCAAAGTTGTGTTTTTTATTATAAGAGTAAAACATCATTATGGAGAGGTCAAGAAATATAGATGAGCAAAAAAAATACTGACACATGGAGTCAGTTTCTGTTAACATGTATGTGTATATCCTTCTAAACCCTTGTCCTCTCTCTCTATAGAATGGTATTCCTCCAGAGTTTTAGTGTACACATCCATATTGTTTTGCAGAAATGATGTCAGACCCATTTAATCTGACCATTGTTATTCTCCATGGAAGGTATCCTGGGCACCTCACCTAAACTGTCTGCATTGAGTATCCTGCTGCATTCACCCTCTGCTCGACATTACCCACTGCCTGTTCTGACTGACATCACCATCTAATATGTTTGTGAAGTCTGAGCAACCTGAGTCTGCTCGGAGAATCAGATCGATACCCTCTGCTTGGAGGCTATCCAGCTTTGCCAATTCTGTGTCACAGACACCTCTGGAGTTTACTCAGCGTCCCACTGTCATTGCCTTAATTTAGGCCTTCACTAAATCTTGCCCAGATGACTTTGGTTCCAGCCCTCACTCCAACTTGTCAATCTTTCACACCCCATCAAAGTCATTTTCCTAAGTGCAAATATGATTCCAGCATTTCTGTGCTTAAGATCCTTCCCTGGCTCCCTGTTGCTTACAGGAGAAAAGTCTGGACTCCTTAGCAAAGCCTTTAATGATGTGACTCCTGCACAGCTCTCATTGCTTATGTCTTGTCCCATCATTCCTCTTTCCATGAGCTTTGGATCCACACTTAACCACATAGTAGCTCCCAATCTTTGTGCCTTCTCTTCCCTTTCCCAGGGACATTCTTTATCTTTTTCCACCTTAGGCTAACTTCCACATGTCCTTCTGCAGTCCCTGCCCCTCAGCTACCCAGAACTCTGCAAGGTGCATCACATATCTGACTGTCTTCGTGGCCACCCGGCTTCGAGCCCATTCTGCTGGAGGTTGGAAAGAGGCTTAGAGAGTTAGAAATGTGTCCTGTGAAGGAAGCAGGGCAGGTGATCTCAGCCACTGCTAGTAGTAGCAGGAGGATCTCAGAGCAAACAATGGGCCCTGCATCACAGAACAAAGATGGCGTGTGGCCATCCCTCTTTTCCAGGGGCCCACGCACTGTACATTGGGCTTAATGGCTTCTTAAAAAAAAAAAAAAACATTGCCTTGTTCCAAAAAGGATTTAGGGTGTCACACAGATATGAGACACTCTAATAGAATGAGATATGGGAAATTAAAAAAAAATAGGTAAAGAAACTGTGCCAAAGGGAAAAGACAGGTCGTAGTAACCTGAAGTCAAGAGCTACCACTCCTACCTCATGATATTTTTGGTAGAGGGGAGCCACAGGCTTAGCTCTAAGCATTAAGTTATCCCACTTAAAAGAAGGAAACATGATCATTACCACAGACCTGTGATTAAGGAGCAGCACAGTCATTCCTGGGACTGAGACCCAAGAGGCATTCCTATTGGTCCTCTCTTCTCAGCACCTATGGGTTCTTTCCCCTTTGGGAACTGTCTGAGATATTATTATTAACCGACCATGCCAGTTCTATGGAGGTGGGCCTGGTAGGAAGGGAGATTGGAGGCATTTGTTCAGGGCCCTCCAAGCCAAAAGGGTGTGTGCGTGGTTCCAATTAATTGGATGTTTTTTTCAGGCCCTGCAGTCTCCTATGCCTAGGTTTTAGTTAATTTTGGACCTATATTCTGTCCTGCTTTAAAATGCTCCAGATCGTACCCTCTCAGCCCCACCTCTCCCGCCCCACCCCCTGCCCCAGTCTGTGCCCTCTTTCTAGGATCTGGTTTCTCTCATCTTGCAGGGGACATCAAAATCAGAGCAAGCTTGGTGTGGATTTCGTTTATGCAACAATCTGCTCTGTGCCAGTGACTGTGATATATACCAGAGGTGGCATAAGAGGGTGCTGGGCAGAAAATGACTCTGCCTCTGTGTAGACATCTTGCCTGGGTACCCGTGTATACACATCTCTTTCTGTTTGCTAACTTCATCCCTGTCTCCTCAAGGGAAAAAGATAGAAACCAAATCCCCAAAGGCAGCTCTGATCCATTTGTGGAATGTTTCCTCTTGGGGTGTATCCTTGATGATTGTAAAGGAAATCATAGGTCTCTGGGATTCCAGACCCAGGCTGTGAATCTGCTGGCCCTTAAGGCGAGTAGACTGTTTCTCACTGGTGGGTGACCCAGAGGTTGGAGGTACCTCACTGGAGACTCCTGCTGATAGATTTCCCTTGCTCCACCTAGGGGCCTGTGCAGAGAGTTTCTTCGTGCTCCTGGTGCCTTTGTGCCTTGCCCAGAGAGTAGGTGGGCCCCTCAACAGTGGGGATGGAGATGGTGACTGTGGTTTTTATAAAAGATGACCTCAGGGAGGGTTTGCTTCTCTCCAGGATGATCTGGTCTTTTCACCTTTCATGAGGGCAGTGGGTGGTCTGAATGGAGATATTTCAATCCTGGCATGACTGCCATGGCTATTGGATATTGGCAGGGGTGTTGTAGGGACTGGCTGGTTTGTAAGAGCCACGCTCCGTCTCAGAGCTCCCCCAGCTGCTCTATATTGGCTCAAGCACATGGCAGGGACACTTCCTGAAGACTTTCCCAGGAACTGGTCTCTAGGATGGAGCTGTTCTATTTGTTTTCACCATGATCTTGCCCTTGACGGTGCCCTTTGTCCTGACACATCCCAAAGTGTTATCCGACATAGTTAAGCCTCGCCTTGCCTTGTGTTGCATGCTCCAGAAGGTCCGGGCTCTAGGTTGGAGAACAGAGGTCTGCAGGTCCTGCTCAGAGGACCATTCTCACTAGGGATTAGAGAGTTGGGGGTCCTGGCCATGGGTCTCTTTGGCATATTATCAGGTCATTATGGGGGGTCCTATCGTTGCCTCTTATTTAATAGCTTTCAGTCTTCACTATTGGTCCGGAAATCTGTGGTGGGCACATTGATGCTGGGAAATCAGATGTTTATCACCATGGTGTCTTCAATATTAAGTCAGTTGCCACAGTCTCTTCTCTATCTGTTCAAGTTTTCCCTCCTATTTATTTGCATGTAACACATGCACAGCCCCATTCTCAAGAGACAGGTTAAAAGGTGGACCACAAACTTCTTTGAGGAAAATGAAAGCTTTCTGAAGCCTAGGACTCTTCCCCTTTCTATCCTGGCTCTGAATTCTAGTCACCGCCGAGAGTCTTGGCTACGGGTATCCTTTTTTCACCCTCAGGATCTCTAAGAACTGAATTTAAAAAAAAAAACAAAACATATTTTTTGAGTGCTTTTTATATAGTAGCCATTGCAATTTGGGATTTCCCATGCTGATCTCGCCTCTGATGATTTCACTTCTGCAGCAGTATATCCAGGGTTGCTGAATGTGAGAAATTGCCCGCCGACTATTCTGATGCTGTCCCCTGATTGCTCAAAAGGATCCTCTGGATAGAGCCCTGCTTCTCCTGCTCTACTTTTCCCATTTCCCTGAGGGAAGGATTTAGGTTTGTCACTGGAGTTGAGGAGTCTCCCTGGAATTTGGAGCCTGCTTGATCCTTTCTTCTCTCCACTCCTGACCACTGAGTGACTGGCTTACTTGGTCTCTGTTATCACTGCCTAGTCCTTTCCAGCTCTCTTGTGTCCCCTGCCTCCATGGTCTCCCTTGCTCCCACCCACTGCATTCTGGCTTTCCTCCCAGCATCAAGGATCTAGGAAGTTCCTAGCCATTGTGGAACTACAATGGACAGTTTCCTTGGGAGAGGACACAGATCTTCATAATCCCGTTATATCTGGAAACCTTGATAAGGAAATTAGCCCTTTTCTGTTTCCTCCCTAAATTAAAACAATGAAATGAAATCAGGAAATCTAATTCGCCTTATCGGAGGCTGCTGGAATCTGTCACGTTGTTCCTAGTCCCCTGCCAGAGGCTCACAGCTGTCGGGGCCGTACTCCTCAGACCTGGCCAATCAGCTTTGGTGAGAAGTGGTAGTTTCCCTTCCTCATAGAGCAATTTCGCTTTCTGTGCCTCAGTTTCTTCTTCTTTAACACAAGGAATTGATGCTGATGGGTATGTAGTTAGCCACCTTTGCATCTCTGATTGCCGCTTATCTAAGCCACATCTCTTGTTTCTGTTAAAGGAGCCACTCATACAGTGTGTATACAGGCAGGGACTGCGGATCCAGGTGACATTAGGGACGTGAGCCTGGGGGTTAGGGTGGAGTCGCTTGTGAGTTCTGTGCTTCCTCAATTTGATCCCCTCCAGTGAAGGTCAATCACAGCATTGTTCCCAGTGGCTCTCTTTCGCTCTCTTTCATGTTCTTTGAAGTTTGCAATTGTGGATCCTCCGCACTGTTTTCTTAGGAGGGAAAACGCGGTCTAGTTATGGCTGCCTTTCCATGCTCCTGCACCCTATTGGACAGCTTCTTTGATATCCTCATGAGCCAGATGTTTTTTTAAATGTCTTTTGATGTTTGGGTCCGAGTGCATCCTGAGATGATCCCTCAAGGCTGGGTGTTCTTGTCTCTTTGGCTGGAATGTCCTTGGTGCTCAGACACTTGGTTGACATTGAGATGAACTCCACACATCGTCAGAGAGGGAACTCCCCTCTCACTGAACCAGGCAGCAGCAGTCCTCAGGAGGACCACTCTGGTTCCAGCCACCCCTGGCTGGCCATTTCTCAAGAGTGTTTATCCTTCTCTGGAGCTCCAGAGTAAACTCAGAAGTATAAGGTCCTCACTTCATACTTCCCCAAATATTCCCTTTATTTCCCTCCCCAAAGAAGAGCTCTCATAATGGCTCCTTTTTTTTTTTTTTCGGTACCCGGGCCTCTCACCACTGCGGCCTCTCCCGCTGCAGAGCACAGGCTCTGGACGCGCAGGCTCAGCGGCCATGGCTCAAGGGCCCAGCCGCTCCGCAGCATGTGGGATCCTCCCGGACCGGGGCACGAACCCGTGTCCCCTGCATCGGCAGGCGGACTCTCAACCACTGAGCCACCAGGGAAGCCCTGCAATGGCTCCTTTTAAACGTCGTTCATTATATAACTGCGTTTAGAGATAAGTAGCTTCCTTTCTTTTGGAAAGAGCAATCTATCATTTTTCCACCTCCAATGTTGTCCCAACTTTTTTTTTTTTTTGTCAGAGGTGGTGCAAATGATTGTCCAGGGTAGAGGTTATCCCTATTCAGGAACCTTCTCAGGGAACTAGATTTGTGAATGAACATGTACTCCCAACATTAATTTTTTTCTATTCTAACGTTTTAGTGAAAAGAACAAAAGGCAAAAAACTCATGAAAAGGTTTCCATTTTCATTTTTCATAGTTTTTCCTGATATTTGGTCACATGTAGATATGGTCCTTAAGTAGTTATAATCAGAGTGTGGATACAAATTTGTTGTTGGAAAATGATGTATTGAACATTCTCTGCATTGCTATTGTCTTTTGATGAATGTTTCCAAAGGCTGTATAATATCTTATTGATTTCATAAACCATAACATATTTTGGTTTCTTCCATTGTTTATTTAGCCTCTTAATTGTGCTATTACAAATATTAAAAAACAACAAAACACCTTTGTATATAGTACTTCTTTCATTTGATTACATTCCTTGAGTTAGATTACTGGTTCAGAGGGTATGAATGCTTTTATAGCTTTGAAATGTTTTCCCAAGTTCTTTTCCCTAATGGTGAAACTGTTGTTTCTTTCAGTTGCCAAGAGTGCTAAGTATGTCTGTGGCCATTTAGGGGAATTGAGTGGAAGATAGAATGTGTGCGTGGCCTGGAGCAAAAATGGTCAAACAAATGGTTTCTTTGCCAAACAGGAAAACTTAGGTTCACAAACCACAGAACTAAGGTGAGTGGCTGTGTAATGAGTTTTCCTTTTATTCCCCATATGCCACTTCTCCTGTCCCCTCTTTTGTCTGAGACAACAACCCACCTTTCACCTATATAGCCAGCAAATCCTTGGAAATGCCCGTACTGACTGTCTCCTGCCCCTGGCTTTTAGGAAATAGTAGTTTCAACAATTCGGTTTATAGAAGCAAGCATTTGGACCTTTTTCTTATTTCCTTGCCAACGTCTCTGCAAAACAACAAATCCAATATTCAAATAACTTATTTTTACTAAAAGTTTAAAAACCTTTAAAAAATAAAAACACATGCGTCACCTAACTCCGTGTGGTGTATGATAATATGGCTGAGAGGGAGAGAATAGAAATCTGGCTCAATTTAAGATGCTGAATTGAAGTTTGATGATAGAATGACAGAGAGTGAGGTAGTAAGAGGGCAAAGACGGGTAAAGAGGGCACCCATGGCTGGCTCCCAACCCAAAGCACAGCCGAGTCCTGAATGGAGACAGAGGAGTAGCAGGCGGCACGTGGGTGAGACAGAGAGCCCTGGCAAGTGCAAGGTCTTTGGCAGAGTCAGAGAAAAGATGGGGAACTACATCTTTCCCTCTAGGATATGAGTTTTTTGTCCTCCACCCACAAGTCCATTTACATAAAAGAGGAGGGGATGACGGGGGCAATAGGGAAGGAAAGCTAATCTGTACAAAAAGGTACACCTGTAATCCTGCTCTCCCCAAAGCTTGAACCACACAGAGTCAGTGGTGGGGATGAGCCATCACATTCACCCTTCAGGGTACTCTGAGGCTCTTACACTAAGACCAAAGATGCTCATCTAATTATTCTGGAAGAGAATAATGGATCTAGGGAATAAGCACAAAGATTAACGAGATACTGAACATTAGGACAAGAGGACACCCGGGGAGGTTCCTCATCACCCTCTGACAAAACTAATTTTAAAACGCCAAAGCAGTTCCTAACCTCCTAGGAAGCCTCTGTGGAACCTCAGCAGAAGGCCCACAATGGGGTGTACTGGAATTTTTCTAAGTTGGTTTCATTTGTTAATGTTATCAAACCAATCCACTTTTCCTCAAAGCTGGATGCTGGGAAGAGTTTTTCAATGATTTCTATACCTCTACAAAGGAAGGCTGGCCCTAGGATTGTTCCCAGTTAAACTTTTAGGTTTGAGGTAGTTAACCTTTTAGAGGGACAGCCACCATTCCAGGGCAGAATCTGTTCATCTAATTGACAAGGTACCATTTTGTCATCTCTACCACCATGCAGATCTTTAGATACACATAGATGTGTATATCTATGTATATAAATATATTATCTATTATAGACCTAATAGAAGGTATCATTAGTAGAAGGAGATTCATAGGAGTCAGTTTAGAAGTAGAAGGTCTTCATAGGACCAAGAGGACTAGGATATTTTGAGTGGTGAGATGTAACTTCCTCTTCAAGCCACTTTTTCGTGGTTAATGAACCTTTGTTTCTACTACCTTGGAGGAGGGGATTTACCTGTTAGCAGCAGATAATAGACCAATCCTATCTGTGGTTATAACATAGGATCTTTACTATCTATTAGTAGAAGATAATGTTTTATGAGTGCTTACTGAATGCCATCTTTGTGCAAAGTCTCTACTATCTGCAAAATCTTAGTCTTCACAGTAACCTAACATGGTACTTATATTATCCCCATTTTACAGATGGGGAAACAGGGTTGGAAAGGTTAAGTAGCTAACTTACCCAAGTCCCACAGATGGTAAGTCTAGATGTAGATCAGACTGAAGCAGCTGGATTTCAGAATTTGCTTTCCTAAATCACTACAGTATGAGAACACTCAAGAAATTAAACAAACCAAGGCAAGTAGGTTGCAGAGGAAGCCACGCAGCAGTATCCAAAATTCAGAGCCAGGAATATTTTGTTCAGAGGAAGATTATCATTCTTTTTTTTTTTTAATTTTTATTAGGGAATAGTTGATTTACAGTGTTGTGGTAGTTTCAGGTGTACAGCAAAGTGAATCTGTTATATACATACATATATCCACTCTATTTTAGTTTCTTTTCCCATGTAGGCCATTACAGAGTATTGAGTAGAGTTCCCTGTAACACAGTGCACAAAAATAAACCCAAAATAGATTAAAGACCTAAATGTAAGGCTGGACACTATAAAACTCTTAGAGGAAAACATAGGCAGAACACTCTCTGACATAAATCGCAGCAAAATCTTTTTTGACCCACCTCCTTGAGTAATGAAAATACAAACAAACAAATGGGACCTAATTAAACTTAAAAGCTTTTGCACAACAAAGGAAACTGTAAAACGAAAAGACAACCCTCAGAATGGGAGAAAATATTTGCAAATGAAGCAACCAACAAGGGACTAATCTCCAAAATATGCCAACAGCTCATGCAGTTCAATATCAAAAAAACAACCCAATCAAAAAAATGGGCAGAAGATCTAAATAGACATTTCTGCAAAGAAGACATACAGATGGCCAATAAAGACATGAAAAGATGCTCAACATCACTAATTATTAGAGAAACGCAAATCAAAACTACAATGAGGTATCACCTCACACTGGTCAGAATGGCCGTCATCAAAAAATCTACAAACAATAAATGCTGGAGAGGGTGTGGGAAAAAGGGAACCCTCCTACACTGTTGGTGGGAATGTAAACTGGTACAGCCACTATGGGGAACAGTATGGAGGTTGCTTAAAAAACTAAAAACAGAACTACCGTATGATTCAGCAATCCCGCTCCTGGGCATATATCCAGAGAATACCATAATCTGAAAAGATACATGCACCCCAATGTTCATTGCAGCAGTATTTACAATAGCTGAGACATGGAAACAGCCTAAATGTTCTTCAACAGAGGAATGGATAAAGAAGATGTGGTACATATATATATATAGTAGAATATTACTCAGCCATAAAAAAGCAAGATTGTCATTCTAAGCAGCCTTTCAGTGTGTGTGGACATAACGGTGAGCAGCTGGAGTTCCCCTTCTTGGCCACAGTAGTTGGGCGGCAGCCTTGAGAGGAGGACCATGGAGGTGCCAAGCAAATTGACAGTGATAAAAAGCACAGCTAACGCTGAGCTCTACGTGGTAGGCATGGTACCAAAGACCTTATATGCAGAATTTTATCTGTTAGTAGATAAGGCTACTGCTGTTACCAATGGAAAACAAACTCAGAGGTTGAATAACTTTCCTAACATCACATAGTTAACAAGTGGCAGAAGCAGTCTAACTCCATTGTCCCAAATTAACCATTACTCTCAAAAAAAAAAAAAAAAAAAAAAAAAAGGAGTCCGTGGCTCATCCCCCTTGGCTACCAGTTGGAAGAGCTGACAGTGGGAGATGAGCGGTATGTTTCTTTTAGAAGACCAATGCCTTTGAAAATTCAGAGGGGTCCTCACTGACAAGAAAAACTGAGACCTGATATGTTTACTTTTACAGAACACATTGAATCAGGTGAAATTCTCTCAAAACACTTGTTTGGTATGGCAGTAGTTTGTCCTCAAACTATTGAAAGTATGTGATTTGATATCAGAATAATTATTGTTTAGGAGCTTAAATTAAGGAAAAAGAAAAACTCAAAGCATTGAGAGAAACTGAATTGATATTTGCAGAATAGATTCCTGCAGTGTATTTATCTTTACTGAGCTCAGTGTCGTTATAACCATGTTATCAGAGCACACTCATCTCTTATAAAAATGGAATTTCGGGGCCTCCCTGGTGGCGCAGTGGTTGAGAGTCCGCCTGCCGATGCAGGGGATACGGGTTCGTGCCCCGGTCTGGGAGGATCCCATATGCCGCGGAGCGGCTGGGCCCGTGAGCCATGGCCGCTGGGCCTGCGCATCCGGAGCCTGTGCTCTGCAACGGGAGAGGCCACAACAGTGAGAGGCCCGCATACCGCAAAAAAAAAAAAAGGCTCTGGGGGTAATTATTAACTTCAACACCAATTTAAAAATATTACTGGTAGAAATACTAAAGAACACAATGAAATTTAAAAGACGAAAGAAACTACTGATACATGCAACAGCATGGATGGGTCAGACAAAATGTTGAGTCAATGAAGTCGGACACAAAAGAGAACATACAATATGACTGCATGTAAGTGAAATTCAATAATAGGCAAAAAAAGGACTTGCCGCTACTGGCTAAGATGGAGTAACAGAGGCTAGATTTACTCTCCTGCCTGAAACAATTCAATCCAGACAAAACATTTGAAACAATGGTTTTCAAGACATTAAACCACAGGTAGCAAAGGACAGTGATCTTTGAGAGATGGGAAAGAAAGTAGGTGAAGCCCAGCCTTCACCAGGAAAGCATCCACGTTGCAGCGCTGGGAGGAGGAAATGCAGATGAAGCCCAGCAGTCTCTCTAGTAGGGCAGATGGAGCTGAGAATCTGGGATATCAAGGTAGCTCGAGTTCTCAGGCTGAATATGAGGAGGAGAGGGCTGGCCAGAGAAAGAAATCCATAGATTTGCAGAGAGTCCCCTTTGAGTCTTCAGCTGAGTACTAATTAGTGTGTGTACACAAGGAAAGAACCATCCAAAAAGATGAATGGGAATGGTTCCTGTTGTTACCAAAACCCAGAATATAAAACCTCATAATTCACAGGGCACTGGGTAGAGTACTAACTCAGAGAGAACTCAGAGTTGAGAAAAACTAGCCCTAGACTAAGCACTGCTCTGGGCCCACCTAATAAAGCTTAACAGTGAGACCCCCCAAAATCAGACTGTTTCCAAGTAACTTAACCATGTTCCAGAACAAAGCTCCAAAATATTTACAGGAACACAAAAATATCCAGTACCCAAGAAGGTAAAATTCACAATTATCAGTCATCTAATGAAAAATTATCAGGCATCCAAAGAAGCAGGAAAATATAACCCATAATGAGAAGAAAAATGAATCAGTTGAAACTGATTGAGAAATGACACAGATGATAGAATTAGTAGTAGACAAAAATGAAAACAGTTTTAACTGTATTCCATATGCTCAAGCAGATAGAGGAAAGATTGAATATGTTAAGTAGAGACATGGATGCTATATAAAACATCCCAAATTAGGCAAAACTAATCTACCATGATGGAGGTCAGAACAGTATTTACTTTTGGGGACTTTTAATAGAGGCAGGTATGAGATGCTTCTGAGATGCTGAACAGTTTTAATATCTTGATATGGGTGGTTCTATACATGTGTGCACATGTAAAAATCAATTGAGATGTATGCTTAAGAGTTGTGTGCTTTGTGTAAGTTAATCCTCCAAAAATATCCTTTATTCTGGATGCTGTTTGCAAAGCAGGTCAACCTGTATGAATAAGTGGATTTTTTATTCCATTGGATGGATCAAAATGGATACATCTCTTCAAGAATCTATAATGTAATAGGAGACGGTCTAGCCATCATGGAGGAGCTAGAAATTAACTGCATTATAGAGATTTACTTACCACTTCAGTTATATTAATCCCAACTGGTCAATGAGAGCAGAACTCAGTTGCTCAATAAATATTGTTGGTTGTCATTAACTCTTGCCCATTTTTGTTTATGGAAGTACGAAATGGAGACACAAGGAAGGAAAATCAGCGTGTTTAATGCATTTAAGAGAGAGTCTGACTTACAAAATAAGGATTGATTGATCCCATCTGTTTTCCTAGAAGTCCATACATGTAGTATAGAATAAATATGGTGCAGAATAAATCAGTCACTTCCAAGAGTTAGAATATGTGTGGACAAAGGCATAAGAATGGGGATTTAGGCTAGTTTCAATCTTTAGATGAGAGATCTACTTTATCAGTAAAAGTAGATTTCTATTGTTTTTATTTCTATGCACCATTCCCACCAAATACCAAATGCAGGTCACTGAGTAAATAGTTTTCAGTAGGTAATTCATGTAGGATTCCTATCTCTATGCTTCCTTGGGAAATTTCCTAACTAAAATTGTTCTGGGTTATTCTACCTCTACAGCCAATCAGCTACAGATGCTGCTTCTCAGTTAGAAAGTTATCTCTCACCAGAATTCCAGTAGGTCAAGTTATGTATCTGAGAGCAAGAAGCCAGATTTCTTTTCCTATAAAAGAGGGACGTGTTAGGTGGAGAAATTCCTCAGAGGGATTTCTTGGAGACAGGGTGAGCTATTTCTGAATATTGTCATTAGGTAGAATAATAAATGTCATCTCTATCCCCTTGTGGTGGTATAAACAAGGCTTGTTGGCACTCTGAGTTTGATATTACTTTGCCATTAACTTTTTGAAAATGAATTGCCAGACAGACTTTCACTGGAGTGTCCTGTGGCAGGATTGCCCCATGTGCTCTGTTTTGACACTTGGCAGAAGAGTGAAGTGGCCAACAGGGGAAGGGCGATTATATTCCAATGAAGATGTGAAAAAACAAAAATTAATTAAAGAAAAAAAAGAAAAAGAAAGCACTGGATGCGTGTGTTTAAACTTTTTCTCTGACTGTGCATCAGCCATAGCCTGGAAGCACTGATGGTGGTCATTGCTGCAGAGGCTTAATTTCTGTGAGTAACTTTGGGAAATACTATGACCTGATACTGGGAAGGGAGATACCCGGGCCTCCATTTTTGGTGGGACTCAATAGAAGAAGTGTCGCTAGTGTTTTCAGAGTCATCCAGACAGGATACAAGTAGGGTGGCAACAATGAAGCTCAGTATTTCTCTGATTCTGCTGATCCCTCCCTCACTCCCCAGATTCTGCAGGAGTCTTGTTTCTACGTTTCTCCAAACTTACTCAGGAAGTTCCTGAGGTTGTCTCTGGGTGATCATGATTATACTTTTTTTCAACGTACTGCATGTGTCCAGTTTTTCTCCTTTCCTGTTCTGGTTGACTGATGGTAGATCATGGAAGCTGTCATGGTGGATTGATTACATGGATGCCCTCGTTTAATGGCCTCCCCAGCCTTCACCCTGTTAACACTGGAGGCTCTTCCCACTCTGCCTCTGCAGTTGACCACATGTCTTACTTTGGCCAATGGGATTGCAAGACACTTGAATGTTTTTGTTTCTTCTCATGCTCCCTGCCTTTGCCAAGGGAACATGTTCAGGCTAGTCTCCTGGAGGATGAGAGACTGTGTGGAACAAAGCCAATTCATCAAAGCAGAGGCCATTCTGGGGGCTCACGCAAGATCCTAGAATGCAGATTGCTTAAGGGAGCGCAGCTAAAATCAGCCACATCTGGCCCAGACCAGCAGAACTACTCAGTCAACCCACTAGACTCTTGAACTGAATAAATGCTGATTGTTTTATACCACTGCATTTTGTGGCTGGTTGTTTTGCAGCGTAAGGTAGCAATAGGTAATTGATGTGAGTGCCTGTACCATGCACCGCTTTGAGTCAGGCCCTCTTCAGCTTCTCTCATTTTATACATTGTGAGTCTAGCTCATGGCTTAGGTTACTGTTTCTTGAGTTGTTATAGTCACCACAAGTAGGAAAAGTATCCTTCAGTCTGCCCCTCCAAACACTGCTGCCTTGTGCTCTCATTCTCCTGTGTTATCTAGAGGGCTGATTTCTTTTTAAACATTATGAGCTATCTCAAAAATAAAAGCACAGAAAATCCTATAATGCATCAGTTCTGTATTCCTATTACCCAGATTTATCAAATTCTTTTCCTACTTTGCAATTTGTATGTTTCCTAGGGTTGCAGTAACAAAGTACCACAAACTAGATGGCTTAAAACAACAGAAATTTATTGTCTTACAGTTTGGGAGGCTAGAAGTCTGAAGTCCAGGTGTCATCAGGGCCATGTTTTTTGGAAGGCTCTAGGGGAGCATCAGTTTCATGGCTTTCTCTTAGCTTCTGGTGTTGCTGGCCATCCTTGGCTTGCAGCTATGTGACTGCAATCTCTGTCTCCATCATCACATGGCATTTTCTCCTTCTGTCTTCACATCATGTTCTTATAAGAATACCAGTCCTATTGGATTAAGGACTCAACCTACTCCAGTATGACCTCATCTTAACTAATTACATCTACAAACAACCTTACGTCCAAATAAGGTCACATTCTTAGACACTGAGATTGGGACTTCAACATATCTTTTTGGAGGGACACAGTTCAACCCCAAACACCATTGATTTGTTAATACTCAAGATTTGTGCATCTATTTTCATAAGTAACCTTTGCCTACACTTGTACTATTCTTGTCTGGTTTTGGTCTCAAGATTATTTAGCCTACTAAAAATAATTTGGGATATGTTTTATACTTCATTATTTTCTGAAATAGCTTGTATGGGATAGTGATAATCTGTAATGTAAAACTTTGGTCATATTTATCTGCAAAAATATTTGAGCCTATTATTTTGGGGGAGGGGTTATTTTTGACTCTTGATTCAATCATTATAATGCTATTATTTTCTTCAGCTTTCCAGTTTCTTCTTGAGTCAGTGTTTATATTTTTTTTTTTCTGGAGAATTTATTGCCAGACAGTTGTTTGTAGTATTTATCAGGTGTTTGTAAAAATCTATACTCTGTCTTTAGTTCACTTTTTGATCCAAATATTATTGATTTATGTTATCTGTATCCTTTTTTTTTTCTCCTGCTTTTTTTGGTGATCAGTCTTACTATTAGTTTGTTTATTTTAGTAGTATTTTCACAGAATACTTTCTTTGGCTTTATTCTGTTATTCCTTTTCTAGCTTGTTGAATTGAATATTAAATTAATTGAGTTTAATTTTTTCCTTTGTGAACAATTAATTTGACTGTAAATTTAACTCTGCTACTTTCCCCAATTATGCAAGTCTTGATATGTGGTCCTTTAATTATCATTTAATTTTAAGTGTTTGAAAATTGCAGTCTTTACCTGTAAGTTGTTTTAGAAGTGTGCTTTTAAATTCACAAACATAAATCAGTTATTTTAAGAAACAACTTTAAAAATTGTGCTGTGGTCAGAGAATGTAGTAAGATATTGATTCTTTAACATTTATTGAGAATTTCCTTAAGAACTACATACATACATAGTGAATTTTTATGTGTGCTGGAAATGAATATATTATCTTTAATTAGTGGGTGTAGAGTTCTGTGTATCTCTCTTAGAACAAGCTTGTTAATTATGCTTTAAAAAATGTATTACATGATACATCAGTTCTGCATCTTGTCTTAGTTTGTACGGTGGATACATTAAAATCTCCTGCAATTAAGATTGATTTGCCATTTTCTTCTTGCAATTTTGTCATTTATTGTGCTATATATTTAGGGCTGTGTTGTTAGGTACATTATATCATAATTTTACATCTTGTTGACAAAGTTTTTATTATTATGTAATGGCTTGCTTGATAAATATCAATGGGTTTTCCTCCTTAAATTCTATTCTGTTATCATTTCTCATCTCATTTGTCCAAGGATCTCAGTTTTTAACTGGTGAGTTTAATTTATTTTAATTTATTTTTCATGTTGCTGATATATTTAGAGCTGTTTCTATCATCTTCCTGTATGTAGTCTTTTAAGTCAGTCTTTTTATTGATTATTTATTCTACTTTTCTGCCTTGTTTGGATTAATAATATTTTCTCTCTTTTTTAAATTTTTTGGTTTTCTTTGTCGGGTTGGAAGTTATGGATTTTATTATGTATTAAATTATATATACATACTATATATACATTTACATATTTAATGCACAGTATATTACATATATGCATTAAATTATATACACATTATATATATATAATACATAATGCATTTATTTGTATTAAACATATATGTGTATTGTGTACGGCATATATTCTTTTTTTTTTTTTTTGGCTGCATGTGGTCTTTCTCTCGTTGCAGCAAGCAGGGGCTACTCTCCATTGTGGTACACGGGCTTCTCATTGCGGTGGCTTTTCTTGTTGTGGAGCACAGGCTCTAGGTGCTCGGGCTTCAGTAGTTGCAGCGCGTGGGCTCTAGGGTGCGTGGACTTCAGTAGTTGTGATGCGCAGGCTTAGTAGTTGTGGCTCGCGGGCTCTAGAGTGCAGGCTCAGGAGTTGTGGTGCACAGGCTTAGTTGATCCACGACATGTGGGATCTTCTCTGACCAGGGATTAAACCCATGTACCCTGCATTGGCAGGCAGATTCTTAACCACTGCGCCACCAGGGAATTCCCTAGCATATATTCTTATGGCATGTTTTTCCAAAATGTTTAATACACGTACTTAACTATAATTTTTTTTTTTTTTTTTTTTTTTTTCGCGGTATGCGGGCCTCTCACTGCTGTGGCCTCTCCCGTTGCGGAGCACAGGCTCCGGACGCGCAGGCCCAGCGGCCATGGCTCACGGGCCCAGCCGCTCCGCGGCATATGGGATCCTCCCAGACCGGGGCACGAACCCGTATCCCCTGCATTGGCAGGCGGACTCTCAACCACTGCGCCACCAGGGAGGCCCTATAATTTTTTTAATAAGGATCCAAAGTCATTCAATGTTACCCTTTTATAACTTAATAATACCAGAACTCCAGCATACTTTATATACTGATTGCATAATTCCTACTTATTCTTTGATATTGTCTAGAGTTTTAGTATCACTTTAATACAAAAATTTATCATTTTTAATAGTTAAATTAACTAATGTATTTTACTAATTTCTGTGTGTGCCATATTTTGTTTGTCTTCCTTTTTCTCTGTGGACTCTGGGTGGTCTTTTTTTTTTTTCCCCACTCAAGTAATTCCTTCAGTAGTTTTTAAACAAGCGACTACATATAAATTCCCTTAGTTTTTGTGTATATAAAAATTTCTAGTTTTTTGAATACTAGTTTTACTGGATACAGAATTCTTGGTTATTTTCTTATTTTCTCTATTGATGTTCTTTGCTATTTATTAATACTGATTAGAAGTCTACTTTCAGTCCAACTGTCATTAGTTTGTAGGTCATTTTTTTTCCAGTAGTGTTTATAGTTTTCTCAACTTATCCATATGTTTTGTATTGTCACTAGATGTATAATGTGAATTTATCTCTCAGCTCTCAGACTTTTAACCTTTCAATATTCTTTCTCTGCCATCCTCTCTGTTCTTTTCTTCTTGAGATCTCGTTCAATAAATGTAGATTCATGTTGGATCCTTTTAGTCTACCCTATGTGTCTTATCTTCTCATTCATATTTTTATTATCTTTATTTTACTATGCAGGATTTGAGTTGATTTCCTTTGTGTACTGTCTTCCAATTCACTATTATTCTCTCTTTAATTGTATCTGGCATTTATTTAATCTGAATTTTAAAATTCCAGTAACTCTAATATTTCATTTAGCATTTCTGATTTTTTAAAATACACTACATTTGTTTCATTTGTGCCTGTTTTTGTTTTATCATGTCTTGTTCTTAATGGATTTATTATTTATTTTATTTAATATATTCTTATGTAAGAATATAAAATCTTATTTTAAAATTATTTTGTAATTGCTCCATTATTCTCATTTGGTAGGGAAGGGGAGGGAGTTAATAGCCTACTGCTATTAGAAGTCTACTTTCAGTCCAATTGTCATTAGTTTGTAGGTCTTTTTTGTTCCAGTGGCATTTACATTTTCTCAACTTATCTTCAATGTTTTGTATCATCACTAGATGATATGAGACATTTTCTAGATCCTTTCTCTCAGCATTAGTTTTCTCATGTATTGGGGACATCTATTTGCTGGCTTTCCTTGAGTTGGTGTTTTCTCTTTCTCTCTACACTAACTTTACACTGAATAGGGATTTTTCTGGTTTCCCCCATCGGTTAGCTAGGGGTCTCCTGCTCAACATTAGGTCTTATATTAATGACCTAGAGCTTGTGTTCTTTTGAGATATTGAGGATGTTACATATCCAGTCTGTTTTGTGGGTTACCTCAAGACCCACCCACACATTCAGTAAGTTGCTAAAAGGTCTCCTGGGACTCAGCATATAGTTGTGCTCAGGGATAAGGTTTGTTATAGCCAAAGGATATATGACAGGATCAGTAAGGGACAAAGACATGGGAGGAGGCTGAAGAAATGCATGCACAGACTTCCTTATACCTCTCTCTTTTGTGAAGAGACCTACCTAACATGTTTCTTTCTCTAAGAGTAAAAAATGCAGAAAGGTGTTGTGATATTTCTGCCCAGGCAAGCCTGTTAGAGACTCAGTGCCTGTATTTGTTTCCTAAAGCTACCATAACAAGCTACCACAACTTGATGGCTTAAAACAGCAGAAATATATTCTCTCACAGTTATGAAGGATGGAAATCTGAGATCAAGGTGTTGGCAGGATTAGATCCTTATGGAGGCTCTGAGAAGCCATTCCATTCCTTTTTCCTAGCTTGTGATGGCTGCCAGCAAATATTAATGTTCCTTGGCTTGTAGATACATCACTCCAATCTCTATCTCCAGCTTCACGTGGCCTTCTTCACTCTGTCTCTTTGTTTCAAATCTCTCCCTGCCCTTCTCTTATAATAACACCTGCCATTGAATTTAGGGCTTACCTTAAATCTAGGATGATCTTATCCTAGATACTTAACCTAATTCCGTCTGTAAAGACCCTTTATTTATCCAAGTAAATCATATTTACAAGTTCCAGGGATTAGGACTTGGACATGAATTTTGGGGGGCCACCATTCAACCCATTATAATGCCCAAGGTTTTTATTGGAGGCTGGTCACATAGGTACTCTCTGTCCAGCATGTACCCAAATTCCAGACTCCCAGAAGAAAAGTAAGGGTTCAGTATAAATTACACTGTTTGTAGGAACACTCTATGCATGGTGAGACTCCCTTATCTGTAAGGGAATGGTTTTGTGTGCCAAGTTACCAGATGCCAGCTCAGGGCCTACCTTGCAAGCAGGGCCTTCAAAAGATACAGGTATCCTCTGTTTTATTGAAAGTTTACTTGACACCAAACTTTTTACAAAAGACCTACATTAGTATCTGTTTTTGTTAAGCAAAAGAAATCTGAAGAGGACTTTCACTTTTACCAAAAAAAGGCGAAAAGCAAAAATAGCGTTCAGCATTCATTTTGCAGTGAGCCGTTAAGAGAGGCAGAGTGTACCATGAGCAGTGAGAGTGCCTGCCAAGCTCCTTCCCTGGGAATTGCACTCAGTATCTCAGCATCAAGCCACCATAGCTTTGAAATGTATCTGTAAGCATCTGTGCTTTATTTTGATTTATTTTGTGCATCCGTTAGCAAGATGCGTGCTCAGGTAATTGCTTCTTTGCTTTACGCCATTTGGCTTAGGTAAGGTTTTATTGAAATGCTCTCCTTTTGGATAGTGGGAGAAACCTGTCACAACCTCAACCCTGCTATATTAGCTCTTTTCTGTACAGTCCACCCTCTTCACCCTTATGCAAGGCATCTTTACAGCAGATTATTATCATTAGGACTTCACGATGCAGGGACTGACCAACCTGTGGTATTGACTTCAGTCATGCCCTTATAGGAGTCCTAAATTTAGCCAGTTTAGCTAATCCCATTAGCCGTGAAGATCTGTCTTAGAAAGCTTGGTGGCTTCCTCAAGTGATGTGCCTCCTGCAGCCTGTAGCTTTTGGCAGGAACCACAAGTTATGAATGCAATTAGTCTCTGTATCAACACTATAGAGCTGATCAGCTCGATTTCAGATAGTCCCATCAGAGAATAAATCCCTTTCTGTGGGCATCTGTATGTCACTCAGGAGGGCCAGACAGCCTCCACAGTGGGCCTGATAGCCCCTCTCAGGAGTGTTCTAAATCTGCAGCAGTCCCAGAGTCTGAGTCCTGTTCATTGAGTGAAAAGATCTCATCTGATTTCTCATCTGAAATTGCTAGCCTGCTCACCAAACGGGTTTTTCCATCTAGTACACCTCAAGCAGTTTCCTTTAAAATACAGAAAAATCATTGGTGATCTCTGATCCTATATTCTACTTGTTTTTTAAAAAAATATTTTCAAGAGTTAATTTAAAAAATAAGTTGTTTCTACCAGTTTTCTTCTTTGCGCCTTCACCATAGCTATAGTCACCTGCATTAGCATACCTCTGATTGTTTGGATGCACAAATAGTATAACGTTCAAAATAGTACAAGGTTCACAACTATGAAATATATTCTCAATAGCATTGCTCTATGAAGGATAGGATTACAAAACACTTTATTTAAACCTCCAAAAGTGAGTGTGATTTATTCCCACTCCCGACCTTTGCTGGTAGTTGGCTCCAAGAACTGGTTTTACCAGAAACACAAGATGATGATAGAAATTACTCCTCCTTCCCTTCTTCAGGTGGTCTGATGTGCTTTTATCCTTATTTAGCTAAATTGTATGTAGATCAATACATTTTACATTTTCACAAATTTTCTCAAATCAGGTGAAATGCAATATGGGTATGAGTAGTTTCCTATGAGTGGGTCCCTTTCGGGTGGCAGCATCTGAGTCCTCAGAATTAGGGATGCTTTGCAGGGTACAGTAGGTGACTAGGTTGGTAGAGCCCTGGGTACCAGGGAGTCCGGGCTCCACCTTGATTCCAGGGAACTGTGCATGGCACGGAAACAGTCATCTTTGGACCTCAAGGAACGACTTGGCTAGTGTGAATGTCAGCTGTGACTAGAGATTGTTACCTTTTCCTGTTTTCTAGGTACCACAGAATGTCCCCAATTCCTCCCCTGAGAGGAGAGGAAATCTCAGTACTGACTAAGAATATGCCTTCAGTCTGGTGGTACGTGTGCCTGGGGTCTGAATCAAGTTGCTATAAAGGAAATAAAATGATGTTTATTATACACCTGAGTCTGTGAACTGCGATACATACCCAATGAACTCAGCATAAGCTTCTTTCAGAGTATTGATTTACTAAAAATGGGAGAACCTGCGAGCAAATCTTATTGCAGGCAACTCGAAGTTAGGGAGAGAGCCAATATGTATTGTGTGCCTACAGTGTACAAGAACTGACATATCAGAGCTGATGTATTACATTTATTTCATTTGCAGAGGCCTTACCAGATAAGCTTTACCCCCCAAATTACAGTTGAGGAAGCAGGTTATATTAGGGTTCTCCAGAGAAATACACACACACACACACACACACACACACACACTCTGGTATGGTCCACAGCCCTGAGAACCAGGAGAACCAGTGGTATAAATTTGGGTCTGAAGGGAAGAAAAAGATCAATGTCCCAGCTTAAGTAGTCAGGCAGGAATTCCTTCCTACACAGCTTTTTTGTTCTGTTCAGGTCTTCAGTTGATCGGATGAGACCTACCCACATTAGGGAGGGCAATCTGCTTGACTCTGTCAAATGACCTGAATATTAATCTCATTCAGAAAAATCCTCACAGACACACCCAGGGTAATATTTGACCAAATGTCCAGGCACCCGATGTCCCAGTCAAGTTGACACATAAAATTAATCATCACACAGGGTAAGAATGAAGTATTTAGCACATAATTACACATCAGTAAGTGGTGGAACAAGAATAAAACCCCAAGACTGGAGTACTCAAAGCTTCCTTGTGAAATTTGTGTATTCCCTGCCCAGTACTTGGTAATTACTTAGGCTACTTTAAACTCAATAAGCAATTCATAAGTGCCATTCTCAGATCTTCTCTCCTACCCTGCCTCTCCAATTTAGAGAGAGACCCTGGACTCCTACCTGTGGTTGGGAAGACCTGCGTTAGCTTCTTAGAGACTCTTGTTTAGCCTTCTGTGATAATCACCCAGGCAGACAACCTACCCCAGGTAATGCATTTTATCTAACACTCAGACCTTCTCTTTTATTGCTTTGTGACCCATAGCAGGTACTTAGGACCAAGTTTATTTATAAACCTACTGTGCAGAGTCTCCAAGGCTGGTCTGCAACCCCAGATCAGATGATTTTAGCTAAACTGCAGCCCATGTAGGAGTAGAAAAATGAAAATTTGCTGTGTTCTATAGCAAATGACTTCAATAAGAAGTCTCTTTTGGGGGAGGAAAAGAGGAGAGGATAGAAGAAAGTATTGCAGAAGCTTTTTCCTTTTATTCCAAAGTGAATGAGCTGCCATTTCCATGAGTGCCATTTAAATGATGCAACCAAGGTTTTTCTCTTGAAGAGCATGAGTTTGAAGTTCAGGTGACAGAACTGGTGATAGGACATTCCTCTAGCGCCACCCTCACCTCCTACACACACATAAACATACACATACACACACACACACACACACACACACCTTTTCAAAGTCCATATATGCTGATGCATTAATACAGTAAGTCACCTACATATGAATGAGTTCTGTTCTGAGAGTGTGTTCGTAAGTCCAATTTGTTTGGAAGTCCAACAAAGTTAGCCTAGGTACCCAACTAACACAATTGGCTTATAGTACTGTAATGTAGTAGGTTTATAATACTTTTCACACAAATAATACATAAAAAACCAAAAAATAAAACATGTTTATCTTATGGTACATTAGCTTGAAAAGTACAGTAGTACCAGCTATATTGCCACTGCTCTTATGCTTGCTTCCAGACATCCTGGGCTTGAAATAAAGATACTGTATGACTGTACTCCATACAGTACTATACAGTAAAGTACATAAAAGCACAACCACTTGTAGAGGATGCATGTACGTAACAACGTATGCCAGACACGTGAACTAACTTACGTGATTGGACATGTGAACGCATGTTCGCATCTTTGAAAGTTTGCAACTTGAAGGTTCGTATGTAGGGGACTTACTGTAATACAAACCCTTAGTATACCCAGGGAAAGGCATGACACACAGTTTTTAATGTGCTATTTGACATCAGAAGAAAAGGAAACGGGCTTTTTAGCAAGGCAGAACATGTTTATATAATTGAGAAAACTTCCTTCTGAGAGCCAGATTTAAATGTTTTAGATTAGGTTGGCAAAGTTGCCATGTTTGGGGGACCAATTTCTTCTCTTTGACCATCATCTAGGGCTCTATCCAAACTTGTCTTTCAGACATAAGGAATTAACCTTTCCTTCCACATGAAACAGTCACTTGACTCACTCTCCACATAGGGACAGAGATTATTTTTAAAATCACACTAGGTGCTGGGGTTATTGCCGCAGCTGTTGCTGCCAGCCCCTAACCCTTCAAGCACAGGGAAAAGTTTTTGCTGGTATTTGTGCCCCTAGCCTGCCAGTTGCTACTTTGGAAAGAAGAGAAATTTGTATCCTCTTGATCTGGAGACACTGGAAAATCAAATAGAGGGAAACAAGGAATAAGGAATTGGAGAGGAATCCTGTTATGACACAACTTAGGATGGTGTGTGTTTGAATATACTACAGGTCAGTCCACTTTCTGGTAACACAACAATAAGCAGAGGTGGCCTGATACAATCCTTTTTCTTACACTAAAATTACAAAGAGAATCTTTTACTTTTCTTAAAGTCTTTAAAAATTATTTAGCACTCCATGTTCAATAAGAAAATTTAGAATATTCAAATGAGCAGGAAAATAAATCATAAAATCGCTCCTTAGCCCCTCATACAGAGGTAACTTTTATATGTATTTTGAAGTATAGATTTTAAGATTTTTCCCATATATTAAATATACAAATCCTCACACAAATACATCACAAAAATTGAATCACTATATGCCTACTGTTTTAAGAACTGCTGGTTTGGGGGTGGCCGTTCAAGATGGTGGTGTAGGATGGTCCTGAATTCACCTCTTCCAATGGACACAGCAACTCTACAGCTACATATGGATCAATTCCCTCTGAGAAAGACCTAAAACCTAGCTGAACAACTCCTCCACAACAAAGGATAAAAGAGTCACATTGAGAGGAGATGTGTAGGAAAGGCGGTGACACAGTCTTGTCAAAAACCTGACCCCCAGCATGGCAAACTACAACTGGGAGGGATATCACAAATAGGAAGCATTTCCCTGAGGACTGAGGGTTATGTGCCCCACATCAGGCACCCCAACTTGTGGGACCTGCATTGGAGAGATGACACCCCTGGCCCAAACATCTGGCTTTGAAAACCAACAGGACTTATGTCCAGGAGAACCAGAACACCATAGGGAATGGAGATTCCTCTCTTAAAGGAATGCAGGAATGCAGACTCATTTACCCCAGGACCCAGTGCAAAAGCAGCAATATGAAAAGTGCCCAGACCATATGTGAAAGAGACTCATTTGCTAATCTTAAAAGCATCTGCCAGAGGGCCAGGAGCCTGTTGGGACTCGCGGGGACGAAGGCACTGGTGAGCACCATTTTTTGCATTTGTTCTCTACCTTGCTAGCGTCAGCACTAGCAGGCCCTGTTTTTGCACTTTCCCTTTAATCTGCTGGCATTGGTGGGCATACCCCACCCCCTGTGCCACTCCTACAGTCCCAGCAAAGCCAGGCTCTTGTGCCTTGCTCTGAAGGTCAGGGGGATTGCATTTCTGGGCTCCGTGGGTCTGAAACTCAGAGGAGCAGTTCTTGGAAAGCCACTACCCTCAGGGCACTGCATAAAGCAGACTGAACCACCCTTACCCACCAGTCTCCCTAAAAAGCCTAATTACTTATCCCGGGGCATCAGCCTGAGGGAACGCTTAAGATTACCACTTGTAGAGGATACAGAAGTGCTCTCAGGGAATGTCGGATGGGGAACACCATCTCTGCACTCACTCTCGGCCTTGCTGTAGCTCATGGGTACCTCTCAGAAAGGAGCTCACACACTGGAATGGAGCTCTGATTTTTGCAACTGTCACTAAGGGACACCTCCAGATCTCCTGGATGGGAGAAACGCAGGGTTCACAATTGTGGTCCCACAGGGCAGTATATATTTGCATACCTTAACAGCTGCTGCCTGAGGGTCTAGCTTCTAGTCAGCTGAAACTGGGTGCTGACTGAGATGCCTCCCTCACAGGTCTTGGCACAGCTTCCACACCTGGGACCCTATATCAGGAATAAATCAGGCTGCCTAGAAAATCGCAAAGGTTCAAGTGACAGCCAAGAGCCAGGGCAGAGTTAAATGATAAAGTTCATCTTCCGTATATGGCCATCCCTTCAAGACTGGGAGAGATAGCTATTTCACCTAATACAGAGAAACAAACACAGAGACTCAAGCAAAATGGAGAGACAGAGAAATGTGTTCCAAACGAAAGAACAAGTTAAACCCCAGAAAAACCTTAATGAAATAGAGATACGTAATTTACCTGATAAAGAGTTCAAAGTAATGGTCATAAAGATGCTCACCAAACTCAGGAGAAGAATGGATGAACACAGTGAGGACTTTAACAAGGAGACAGAAAATATAAGAAAGTACAAGACAGAAGTCACAGAACTGGAGAATACAATAACTGAATGGAAAACTGGAGGGGTTCAACAGCAGACTAAAGCAGAAGAAAGAATCAGTGATCTGGAAGACAGGGCAGTGGAACACACTCAAAAAGAGCAACAAGTAGGAAAAATAACTTTAAAAAGTGAAGATAGCTTAAGAAAACTATGGGACATGAAGTGGAATAACTTCTACATTATAGGGGTCCCAGAAGGAGAAGAGAGAGAGAAAGGCAGAAAACTTATATGAAGAAATAGTAGCTGAAAACATCCCTACCTAACCTGGAGAAGGAAACAGATATCCAGATCCAAGAAGCCCAAAAAGTTCAAAACAGGATAAACCCGAAGAGACCCACACCAAGACTCATTATAATTAAACTGTCAAAAGTTAAAGATATAATCTTAAAAGCATCAAGAGAAATACAACTTATTATGTACAAAGGAACTCCCATAAGACTATAAGCAGATTTCTCAACAGTAACTTTGCAGGCCAGAAGGGAGTGAATGATATATCCAAAATGCTGAAAGGAAAAAGAAAAAAAAGTCTAACCAAGAACACTCTATCCAGCAAGGCTATCATTCAGTGGAGTTCATTACCACTGACTGAACCAGCCTTACAGGAAATTACAGGAAATGTTAAAGAGGCTTCTGTAAGCTGAAAAGAAAGAGCACTAATTAGTAACAAGAAAACATATGGATGTGAACATGTCACTGGTAAAGGTAAATATATAGTAAAGGTAATGGATAAATTTCTTTAAAGCTAGTGTGAAGGTTTAAAGACAAAAGTAGCTAAAAAAAACTATAACTATAATAACTAGTTAAGGGATACACAAAATAAAAAGATATAAAATAGAACATCAAAAACATAAAACCTGGGAGGTGGGAGTAAATTAGAGATTTAAAATGTGTTCAAACTCAACTTGCTATCAAGTTAAAATAGACAGTAGGCTATTATATGCTAGCATCATGGTAACCTCAGAGTAAAAACCTAGAGTAGGTACACAAAAGGTAGTGAGAAAGGACTCTAGCACACACCATAGAAAGACATCAAATCACAAGTGAAGAAAGTAAGAGAAGAAGAAAGGAACAAAGAGGAACTACAAAACAGCCAGAAAACAATGAACAGGATGGTAATAAGTACATACATATAAATATTTCTAAATATAACTGGACTAAATTCTATCAAAAGACAGAGAGTGGCTGAATAGATAAAAACGTAAGACCGATCTATCTGCTGCCTGTAAGAGACTTACTTCAGATATAAGGTCACGCACACACTGAAAGCTAAGGAATGGAAAAAGGTGTTTCCTATAAATGAAAACCAAAAGAAAGCTGGGATAGCTATACTTAAAACAGACAAAATGTACTTTAAAACAAAGACTGTATTCAAAGGCAAAGATGGGCATTCAATAATGATAAAGGTGTCAATCCAATAAGAAGATGTGACATTAATAAACATCTATGCATTCAGCATAGGAGCAACTAAATATATAAAGCAAATATTAACAGATCTAAAGGGAGAAATTGACAGCAATACAATAATAGTAGTAGACGTTAATACCCCCCTTACATCAATGAATAATTTTGGACAGAAAATCAATAAGGAAGCATTGGCCTTAAATGATACATTAGGCCAGATGGACTTAATAGATATACACAGAAAATTATGTCCAAAAGCAGCAGAATACACATTCTTCTCAAATGCACATGGAACATTCTCTAGGATAGATCATATTTTAGGCCACAAATAAGTCTCAATAAATTTAAGAAGATTGAAATCATATCAAGCATCTTTTCTGACCACAGTGGTATGAAACTGGAAATCAATTACATGAAGAAAATTGGAAAAATCACAAATATGTGGACATTAAATAACATGCTACTGAAGAACAAATAGGTCAGTGAAGAAATAAGAAAAGAAATTTAAAAATACCTTGAGATGAGTGAAAATGGAAATACAACATACCAAAATCTATGGGATGCAGGAAAATCAGTTCTAAGAGGGAAGATTATGGTGAAACAGGCCTGCCTCAAGAAAAAAGAAAAATCTCAAATAAACCATCTAACTTTATACCTAAAGGAACCAGAAAAAGAAGAACAAAGACCAGAGTTAGTAGAAGAAAGGAAATAATAAAGATCAGAATGGAAATAAGTGAAATAGAAAATAAAAAGACCAGAGAAAAGATCAATGAAACTAAGAGCTATATCTTTGAAAAGATCAGATTGACAAAACTTTAGCTAGATTCATTATGAAAAAAAGAGAAAAGGCTCAAATAAATTATACCAAAGAAATATAAAGGATTGTAAGCCATTACTATGAACAATTATACAGCAACAAATTGGAGAACCTAGAAGAAATGGATAAATTTCTAGAAACATAGAATCTTTCAAGACTGAATCATGAAGAAATAGACAATTTGAATAGACTGATTACTAGTAAGGAGATTGAATCAGTAATCAAAAAACTCCCAAAAAATAAAGTCCAGGACCAGATGACTTCACTAGTGAATTCTAACAAGCATTCAAAGGAGATCTATTAAGTATCCTTCTCAAACTTCAAAAAAAAAAAAATTGAAGAGGAGGGAATTCTCCCAAACTCATTTTCCGAGGCCAGGATTACCATGATATTAAAACCAGACTAGTACACCACAGAAAAAGAAAAATTACAGGCCAATATCCCTGATGAACATAGATTCAAATATCCTCAACAAAATATTAGCAAACTGAATTCAACAATACATTAAAAGGATTGTATACCATGATCAAATTGGACTTATCTTTTCCTTTAAGATCAGGGACAAGACAAGGAAGCCCACACTCGCTACTTTTATTCAACATAATATTGGAAGTCCTAGCCACGGCAGTTTGGAATTTCCCTGATGGTTAGTGATGTTGAACATCTTTTCATGTGTCTTTGAACCATCAAAGCCACAATGAGATACTACCTCACACCTGTCACAATGGCTATCATCATGAAGACAACAAATAACAATTTTTGGCAAGGATGTGGAGAAATGGGAATCCTGTTGCACTGTTGGTGGAAATGTAAATTGGTGCAGCCATCATGGAAGACAGTATGGAGGTTCCTCAAAGAATTAAAAATAGAACTACCAATATCAGCGAGCAATTCCACTTTTGGGTATTTATCTGAAGAAAACAAAAACACTAATTTCAAAAGATGTATGTGCCCCTTTGTTCATTGCAGTATTATTTGCAATAGCCAAGATATGGAAACAACTTAAGTATCTCTCAATGGGTGAGTAGATAAAGAAGATGTGGTATATATATATACAATGAAACACTACTCAGCCATAAAAATAATGAAATCTTGCCATTTGTGACAACATGGATAGACCTTGAGGGTATTACGCTAAGTGAAATAAGTCAGAAAGAGAAAGACAAATATCATATGATTTCACTTACATGTGGAATCTAAAAACCAAAATGAACAAACAAAACAAAACTCAGAGATACAGAGAACAGACTGGTTATTGTCAGAGGGGAGGGTTATTGGGGGTGTAGGCAAAATGGGTGAAGGGGATCAAGAGATAGAAACTTCCAGTTATAAAATAAATGTAATGGGAATGTAATGTACAGCATGGTGACTACAGTCAATAATATTGTACTGCAAATTTGATATTTATAAGAAAGTTAATCTAAAAAGTTCTTATCACAAGAAAAAAGAAAACTGTAACTTTATGGTGACAGATGGTAATTAAACTTATTGTGATCATTTCACACTGTATACAAATGTTGAATCATTATGCTGTACACCTGAAAATAATATAATGTTATATGTCAATTATAGTAAATAAAACAAACAAAAACCCCTGCTATTTGGTCATTATTGAAAAAATTTTATATCAATATATGTCAAATGTCACCTTTTCAAATAACGGCCCAGTATCACACAATTGCAAAAATATGCCATATATTATTTTTACAGTCCAGATTACTGGACATTTAGATTAAATATTTTTTTCTTTAATGTAAATAGTCTTATAATAAACACTATTTTAAAATATTTACCTTGGAACTCGTCCAAGAGTTTTGTCTGGATAAATTCCTAGAATTCATTATGTTTAAAACATACTTGCTAATTTCACTTGAAATAATAAAGTGTATATCAGTTATCCTTTGCTGCATAACAAACTACCCCTGAATTTAGTTGCTTAAAGCCACTAAATCATTTATTTTGCTCATAGATCTGCAGTTCGGGTAAAGCTTAAATTGCCTCTTCTCAGGTTTGTCCTTCCCCCAATGGTGTCAGTTACAGGTTTACTGGGGGAATGAAGTATTTACTTTCAAGATGGCTCAATCAGCTCTCTGGCCAGCTGGTGTTTGCAGTCAGCTGGGAGCTCTGCCAGGGCTATGGACCAGGGTCCATAGTTTCTCTCCACATGACCCTTTCCATGGATTGTTTGGGCTTCTTCATAGCTTGGTGGATGGGCTCCCAAGAATGTGTATCCTAAGAGAGCAGGCAGAAAGGCATGGAATTTTTATTACATACCCTTGAAAGTTACAAAGTGTCTATTTCATTATACTCTCTTGGTGAGGCACTCACAAAGGCCTGCCCAGGTTTAAGAGGCGAGGGCATAGACTCCACCTCTTGATGAGGAGAGAGTGGCAGTGTTTTAAAAGAGCATGTGGATGAGAAATATTGCTGTGAACTTTGGAAAATACCATCTTCCATAAAGTGTAGTAAAAACTGGATGACTTAAGATTTAGAATTTAGAATCAGTCTAGACCACATACCTCTGTATATTTTGTTATTGACAACAGATCTCTTCAGTTTTTATTGTTCATAAAGGGAAGGTAAAGATTTGTGGTCAGTAGAAAGTGGTTGGTAGAAAGGTTGGCATCCAGAACTAGAATATGGTCCAGGTTCTTCCCAAGGGCCTTATAAGGTGAGGAGAGTAAGTGGGGCAAGACAAGTCAAAAGGCAGTTGGGAAAGAAGGCGGTCAAATGCCAAGGAGACCAATTACAAATGCCATTTCCAAATACTCTGGTGCACCATCAACCTCAGGTTGTAGAATAAAGAATTCAGGATTTATTGGTTGGTCAATGCATGACGTGTGGCTATATCAGAGGTCAGGTGGATGAGGACATTCAAATTACTTCCTCATGTCATGCAAGACACAAACAGCCTCACCTGTGTGTCCACATAGGTCTCAGGATAGCGATGCTGAAGTAAACTCGAAAATCATTTAGACTCAGATGTCCTTCAGAAACTGCTGGGAAAGGGGTAGTGGCAGAACAACCCTAGAGGGAGTGTGAATGGATATTTTCTCCATAGACTTGGCCATTCAGGAAACTGTAATCGCAATTTTTTTCCCCTGAATGTCAAAAGGTAACTACATATATTCTGTCTTCTTGCAGGAATCCCTCTTTGCAAGGCATTTTTCATCAAAACCATATGAATGGTAGTTGATCACTGCAAATATCTCTGCCACTAGGACAGTAACTTTGGGGTTTTTTTGTTTTGTTTTCTTCCCTATTGAAATTGCTCTGGAAAGTAATGGGGAGAACACGTATGGATCACTAAGTGATTAAATCCAACTTTACATAGATTCAAAGTGCTTGGAGGAGTGCAGCCCCGTCTCTTCCTTGGTTAGTCGGAATTATTTCCAACAATGAAGGAAACATTTGTCAGAGTGACAAGGGTAGACTGTAATGTGCCCTAAAAAGTGAGCAGAAATTTTTTTCCGAATGTGCACATATATTTTTTTAAAAAGAACAAACAAATAAATGAAAGTCATACACTTCTATCTCTTGCACCCACACATAGTTTCATTTTGTGGCAGGGAAATTTGGGGATTTTAGTTCAATATTGGTAGTTTAAAATTGATTTTAATTAACTGCCTGTGTGCAAATATGTAATGACATTTGCAAAAATCAAAGACTCCTTTGGAAATTTGATATGAAGGGTTTAATAAGCCCGAGAATTTAAACTTGAAGTGCCCCATGACCATCATGTGGAGTAGCAATTATCACTGTTACTGGCCAGGCAATGTTCAGTTTAGATTTAGTCTAAGTGTTTCTCAATCAGGAACAATTTTGCCTCCTGTCCTCCTCCCCCTCCCACTTCTGACTCCCCCCTCCCCCGCCAAGACATTTTTGGTTGAGCGTGTGTGTGTGTGTGTGTGTACACGCGTGCACGCGTGTGTGTATTATTCGCCAGAGATGCTGCTAAATATCCTACAACGCACAGGGAAGATCACCACAACAAAAATTATCTGGTCCAAAATTTCAAAGGTGCTGAGGTTGAGGAACCCTGATTTTAGTTCAGACGTAAGAAATTTACTAGTGTAAGTGTTAACCAAAAACCTCGTCTCCATTATTGCTGCCAAGGCACCAAAACCAGGCTCATATTTATCGGGTTGGATTTTTTTTTTAATGATTCTACTTTCACAGCTGAATAACAGCCTTTAACTTGGGACTCTATAGTAGGGATTAATTGAACAAAGCTAGGCTGACACAAAGGATGAACTCTAAACAGATTTTCTAAATAGTCTACTTAGACCTATCTAGAGGCATGACTCTTTTAAACCACTGGTTTCCCTTGTTAGAATCTGGTAAAGTCTTAGTCCATAGGTCTCTAGCAGTACCCGAAGGCTCATTAGATTCCCTATAAATTTACACTTAATTTTAAAATGTGAAATTTCTCTGCTTTATCTCATGCTGTTTTATTGATGTGGCTCTTTTTTACCTCTTGTTTATTCTTTCTCTTCTCTTTGTGATTTCACATTCCTATGTTGCCTTACATATAGGTGTGAACAACCCTTCAAATACCTAAAACTTCTAATGGCCTAGGAAGGGTTTTCTAAACGTTGTGCTCCATTCTTGTGCTGCTTTTTGTCTTTTTCAATAAGGTTGCACTATTTCATTTCCATTTGCTCAGAACTCTTAGTTGTCTATGGAAGCCTGTGTTGTTTGGCTACAGGATATTGGGTTAATGACATCACTGATCAATATTTCAGCTGCTTAATTAATTTGCTTATTATAATGTATTCTGTTCCAGAAAGGATTCAATGCCCTTTATCAAAATACTTTTTTTTTTTTTTCTTTTTTTTTTTTTTTTTTTTGCGGTATGCGGGCCTCTCACTGTTGTGGCCTCCCCCGTTGCGGAGCACAGGCTCCGGACGCGCAGGCCCAGCGGCCATGGCTCACGGGCCCAGCCGCTCCGCGGCATATGGGATCCTCCCAGACCGGGGCACGAACCCGTATCCCCTGCATCGGCAGGCGGACTCTTAACCACTTGCGCCACCAGGGAGGCCCCAAAATACTTTTTAAGACTTTCTGATTAGGGCTTCCCTGGTGGTGCAGTGGTTAAGATTCCGCCTGCCAGTGCAGGGGACACAGGTTCGAGCCCTGGTCTGGGAAGATCCCACATGCCGTGGAGCAACTAAGCCCGTGCGCCACAACTACTGAGCTTGTGCTCTAGAGCCCGCGAGCCACAACTACTGAGCCCACGTGCCGCAACTACTGAAGCCCGTGCACCTAGAGCCTGTGCTCTGCAACAAGAGAAGCCCGCGCACCGCAACGAAGAGTAGTCCCCGCTCACCGCAACCAGAGAAAGTCCGCGCACAGCCACAAAGATGCAACGCAGCCAAAAATAAATAAAAAAAAAAAGACTTTCTGATTACCTACACTGCCCAGTAGCCACTTGACCACACTCCAGACAGATCTGTGGGCAAGCTGTTTTTGATATTTGGATATTGATAACCCCTCAGTCTCAGGATCCAGGGAGGGATTTTTTTTTTTTTTTTTGGTCTAGCCCTTGAGAACTCAGGCAGAAAGAAGCTGTGTTTAGCAAAGTGCCACTAAGAAGTCTATTTCTCTAAAGATACCTTTCTATCATCTTTTCTTGTTCCATGGTTGGAAAGCATCCCTTTATCTCAGAACCTAGGAGAAGAGCTATGTTTAATATGTCAAACCCATGGCTCACCTTCAAACTACTGTTATTCTGAGTAAAATTATTTTTATCCTAAATCTTTTAACTCCTCCTTGATCCATTACAGGTGAGCTGACTACAAAAGTATGGAAGTACTGGTTAAGTTTCTGGGTCATAGAGAGCCAAAAAGATCAGTTCTTAACCTGTAATAATAATTTGAAAGTTTAAAATGGTAGAAAATCACATACTTTTTTTACTTCCTGGACTTTAGAGATGGGACATTTGTCAAGACTCCCAGAACACTCATTCCATCACCATGAGAAGAACAATAAGAACCCGGGCTGTAGCTCCTTATTGAATTTAAAGGTCAGTCACATACTGTCCTGTTGCAGGTGAGGACCCAGCTCTGAAGTGACTCCCGCAAGAATTTTCTCATTTTTAAAGCCTCCTTTATGTAAAACCATCCATTGGCTCTAATCAGAAATTTAGTTTATTCAGAGATAAGGCAAAGGAAGATCTCAACTTCTCTGATGTGAGGGATCTGAAGAAATTAGGAGTGAGCAAGATGAATATCAGAGCTTTGGCACTATACACATTTCCTAATGGATAAGATCTTTGCTTTTGTTATTTTAATTTTCTCTGCATAGAGTCAGATAGCCTACGTGCCTTCAATAACAATGATGCCAAGTTGCTAGGCTTTTAAGTCTCATCAGGAAGTCGTAAAGTAATTTTTAAATGTCCTTTGGATCCAAAGGGAAGATAGACTCACATTCACTCATTCGTTCAGCCACATTTAGTGAAAGCCTATTATGAAAGTCTTGCTGTGGTAGATTCTGGGTATGAAAACAAGACATAATATAATTGGGAATACATGACATAGTAAGGAAACTGATATATAAAATTTCAATATAATGATATAAGAGCAACAGACTACACACAAAAAGACTGGGTGATGGATACTTTATGGGTGGTTTTGGGAAGCATTCACAGCATAGGCCACAGGGCTGGCTCTTGAGGAATGAGTAGGATGTCATCAGGTAGATGATGTGGGAAACGGTGGTTAAGGCAGGTCCAGTGGTAGTTTGCTAGGGATTGCATTGAATCTGTAGATTGCTTTGGGTAGTAGAGTCATTTTCACAATGTTGATTCTTCCAATCCAAGAACATGGTATATCTCTCCATCTATTTGTGTCATCTTTAATTTCTTTTATCAGTGTCTTATAATTTTCTGCATACAGGTCTTTTGTCTCCTTAGGTAGGTTTATTCCTAGATATTTTATTCTTTTTGTTGCAATGGTAAATGGGAGTGTTTTGAAGAACCTAGGGGTAAGACAGGAATAAAGACACAGACCTACTAAAGAGTGGACTTGAGGATATGGGGAGGGGGAAGGGTAAGCTGTGACAAAACGAGAGAGAGGCATGGACATATATACACTACCAAACATAAGGTAGATAGCTAGTGGGAAGCAGCCGCATAGCACAGGGAGATCAGCTCGGTGCTCTGTGACCGCCTGGAGGGGTGGGATAGGGAGGGTGGGAGGGAGGGAGACGCAAGAGGTAAGAGATATGGGAACATATGTATATGTATAACTGATTCACTTTGTTATAAAGCAGAAACTAACACACCATTGTAAAGCAATTATACTCCAATAAAGATGTAAAAAAAAAAAAAAAAAGGCAGGTCCAATGCTTGTGTGATTGAAGATCTAGCAATGAGAAATAACAGGGCGCTTCTTTAGAGACATAAATAATTTGGTTTGGCTTTTATCCTGAGGATCAGTACTGGATAAGGTTGGAGAAATAAACACGAGCCATGTATGTTTAGGAATGTGGACTTTATCTTGCAGACGACATATTCCTCCTATGTCACATTGAGAGTTTAGAATGACTTCTTCTCTTTGTCAGAATGAACTTTTCAGATGTATATTGTTTCCCTGGTGAGTGCAGAGAGATATGATGGGAGGGGGCAGAGGGCAGAGAAACAAAGAGAAAAATCACTGCTTTCCTCATAGAAACAAGGAAAAGAAAACAGAGAATTGAGACCATAAGTAAGGGTTAGCCACGTGCAACAGGCCTGCAGAGGACATCAATTCCCTTCAACACTTCTTCCCAGTGCTAGTAGCGGGAAGGTGAGATATAGGCAAAGAAATCAGCAAAGGCAGGCCAGTGAGTACTTGAGAGAAGGAACATTGTCACCCCCATCTTTTAGGCTGCATACTGTGGTGGTTTGACCATGAGGCTGGAAATAACACGAAATCCAATGATTCCAATCAGGCTCTAAATTTCCTTAGGTTGTTTCCAGAACAATTGAAAACTGGCTTGGGCAGGACAGAGCAGAGCATAAAGGAGATACTTTTCCAGTTACTGAGGCAAAAATAAATAGCAAAGGCCCTGTGTGTGTGTGTGCGCGCATGTGTGTATGAGTTAATATATGTGTTTATATCTCAGTACACACATAGTTGTACATCTTCATTTCACAACTTTTCATGATACCCACTCATCCAAAGTTATGTATTGACTCATCCCCCAAGGCAGTTTATTTTAACATCAGTTTTGCTAAAAAGAGGCTGCAGATGAGTTGGCTGGAGAAGTTGGGCAAGAAGAGAAAAGACAAAGGGTTAGGAACAGAAAAGCCATGGCCAGCATTTCTCTGGCAGGTTCATTGTCCTCTGGTTCTCCTATTCTGACCCATGGATTCTTATCCCAGTGTCAGGGACATTAATAAAGGTCTTCCTGGGAGAGTTAGTCCATGGAGACGTGACATTTTACTATTTGTGGGCTGGAGTTGGTTGACTTTGAAAATTGATGTCAAGAGGGGAAGAAAAGGAAGAGGGGGCTTGATGAAGGGGGTGGTGAAAAGGGATTTGTGAAGCCCATGCATTATTTTCTGCTGCGTGCTACACTTGCTGTGTGACCTCGAGTATGTTCTTTAAGCCTCTGTGCCTGATTTTCCCTATGTGGGATAGGGAATGACTCTCAGTGAAACTAAAAAGATGCCTCTGTTTCAAGAGTTTTAAACCATATTAAACTCCCCATGTGAAAGGTGACAAATGAAGATAGTGTTTTGACCATTACAGTTTTGTGCCCAAAATAATCTGCCTTCAGTTTCATGGATCAAACGAGGCCCAGGTATTCATTTGTAGTCTCTTTCTCCCTTTTGCTATTTCCCCAGTCTTGTTTAAGCTTAATGGCCTCCGAATGGCTTCTAAAGTCTGGCTACCTCCAAACTTTTCTCACTGCCAATTCCCATCCCTTCCTGAAGCTCAGCTCAAGAGATTCTTGACTCTTGAATCGTAGATGCACCCTTCATTCTACTGTGCCGGTTGTGGTGGTTGAGGCTGGAACAGGAGTAGTCTTACCCACTGTACCTTTTTGGATCACCTATTCCCTTTCTGTTCCTCTAAATGTGTCTTTTCAATTAAAAAAATCCCCTGGCTTATCTCTGGCTCCTTCCACTTCTCAAATCTTTTTATTCATTATCCTAATTAGCAAAATAAGAGGCTATGAGGACCAGCAGGCAGACATGGAATATTCCTCCAAAAGGAGGTGAGGTGGAGAGAGCCTGTGAGGGAGAAAGGCTAGAGGATGCTCACAAATGGTGCCTTACTGGGGTGGGGGGAGGCAGGTTCTGCCCTAGTGCAGCCATGAAGTGATGCTTTGTCTCTATAGAAAGGAAAATCTATCATAAAGCTGACTGAAAGTTGGTCTGCTTTGTATTATCACCATGCATTAGCAGTTCTAAACAATGTCAACGATAAAATACCCCATCCTGCTTACAAATGCATGATTCTTGTTCCTGCCCCACATTGATATTTTTTGTCCTTGTTATATTAGGCGGCTTAATTCTCTTGGATCATGGGTGTTTCTTCTGCCACCTGATTCTGAACCAATTTTGTCTGCCTGGTTCTCTCTCTGAAAGATGAAGCTGTTCAGTGGGAGGGATAGTCTTCGAATAACGTGGAGTTTCTACCTATAAAAATAATGACATCAATTTACTCCCAAACTATTGGTTTGTGATAAAAAAGGAAAAAGAAGTAAAAGTAGTCAGCCTTAGTATCATTCACACTGTCTAGGATCAATGACACTTTGCAATAGTATTAACTGGTCAACTCGCAAATACAAATGGGTTCTCTCTGTGGGCTCTTGCCAAGTTCAGTGACAACAGTTGTTTGCCTTAACTACAATTGTACTCGATTCTCAGAAAGCAGATAATGAGTTTTTACAAGCTCTTTAGGCCATTTCGCCTTCAGAATGTTCTTTGCAAAATAACATCCCCAATAGTCAATTTTTATGCAGCCAGACACCAATCTAACTTGCATTGCTTAAGTGATTATATATATGGAGAAGATAGCCAGAGCACTTAATTCTTGTTTTTGTTCAACTTCCAGACAGATTAACCTGAAAGATAAATATTGACTAAAGCAAGGATTTATTGCCTTGATGTTCTGATTTGTAGAACTGGTGTCTCCTTGAAATCTACCTCACTAGCTTCCATGAAGTCTTGTTTCTGCACTTCCTTTATTCCCATTTGCAGTCCACTTTCCAATCAATGCTGTAACTGCTCTGAGCGCATAACCACAAGTGGGCCTAAAGGGTTCAACGTTAGAAGGCAACTGAATGACCTCCGACCCTCAGCTAGATGCTTGAACCCCTTTTAACAAAATCTTGATCAACTGTTTCTTCACGCCTTGCTTGAATACTTCTGGTGATGGGGATATCATTACTTTCAGGTACATCCCATTTCACATTTCATAGTATAATAGTATAGTATTCTTCTTTATAGATTCTGTGAGCTGGGCTCTATCCCTTGCTTGTCTTCTTGGATGACTCAAAAACAACTGGAAAATGAACACTTGAACTCCCTGTCAGTTGGAAGTAGAAGGATAACTATTGGAATCTCAGCCGTTTCATGTATATTCCTCATACTTTAGGATACAAAGTAAAGATGATGACTCTGGAAAAAGTGGAAATATTCAAATATTTGGAGGAAATCACACTGTATCTTTGTCCTCCTGCTCCCCTCCCCCACCAGATTAACAGATGTAAATATATAGCAAAACCACAAAATGATAGCTGGCTAGGATAGGTAGTGGTTATTGTTGTTACTGTGTGTGTTTATGTATGTGTGTGCAGGGGGATTGCAAAAGGGAAAGGGGAGCCTCAATCATTTTATTTTTGTGTTTGTGGAAGAGAAAATTATGCTGCTACCACCTTCCCATCCACCCCCGGACCCCCAGTTATATTGGGCAGCCAGAGTTGTTGCTTGTATTTCATTTTGGGTACCAGCTGCCTCTCTGAGCCAGTGGCTTTGGCAACATCTATTTACACTAGGGACGTTCTTTCTGATAAGGGGTATAAGCCACCAGAAGCCATGGCTCACTGCTCAGCCTTAGCAGAAATTCCCCAGCCCCACCCCCAGTGGCTTCTCCCTCTGAGAAAGGCTTGAAGAGGGCTCTTTGGATTTAAGGAAAAGAGGCCAAAGTTGGCCTTTTACGGGAGATCATGAGTGGCAGCTGAGTTAGAGCCGGCGGCCAGGGCATCAGGCAAGACAGGTGCCATAGTCTGAGGGTTAGAGAAATCCCTGCTCTTCAAAATCCTGAGACTATTAGGGAAATAAATCTCAGTCATGTCAAACATATCGAGACCTCGAACAACTGTTTTGCTCTTTCCTGGTCTCTGACTCTTTGGCTATAAAGTGAGTGGGTGAGATTGAGATGGAAACAAAAATTCGTTCAGCTCTTACAGCCTAAAATTCTAAGCTTGGTGTTGAATTTAAAGAGTTCAGAATCAGGTTTGAGTAGAGGTTGGGGGAAGAGAGACAGTGTTGTCATTAAAACCCTTTGTAAAATCCTTTTGAAAATATTCACCCTGAAGTTGAAAGTGATTTACTTTCTCAAACACTGGCAAAGCTTTCAAACCAAAGGACTTCCTTCTAGTATATAAAGTGGAGGAAGCAGTGTGTGACAGACTAAAGTGAACACTTTATGTTTAGGTGGGTTTCAACACATCTAAGGTAACTGTTACTTTGATAGAAAAGTGTTTCAGGGGGAGTTACACACAAATGAAAGCACAAATTTGTATAGCATAAGCTTATATGGAGTGGGTTTCACTAACTTGGATATTGTAACAGATGAAGTACTACTCAAAGGAACCATGTTCACTTGAAGCAAACCCCACAGAAGCTACACAACTGAGCCCTGAGGATATTAAATCATTACTAGTGACCAGGAAGAAGAAGGCAAAGAATCACTGATCCTCTGGTTTGATGGATTTATTTTTCTTGGGAAATCCTTTATTGTTTTCTAATTCCCTGACCCTTAACACATCCTGTAATTTTTCTATACACCACCATTATTAAACAATAGACAGTTCTGGTTTCTCAAATATTTCAGCCATTGGGGGCCTGCTGTATACATCACACATACATCACCGATTGAAAAGAATTTTTTAAAAAGAAAACACACTGGCACCTTATATTCATTCAGCCACTGGGAGGCTGCTAACAAAAGAAGAGGTAATTGATGTTAGATAGGAAAAAAAGAAAATAAAAATAAAGTAAAACAAACAACCCCAAGCAAAAGATGTCAACTCTAAAGGAGTTGAAATTGGGCATAGTAGTTGAGGAACTATTATAGTAAATTAGATTTGAAAGCATACAGAAGTTTCCAACTGAGGCAAGGGCAAGTAGAAATGGAGGTGGGGGGGACTGATTTGAAAGACACTTAGGAAATGAAGTCCACTGGACCTCGTAATGTGGCAGAGAGGGCAGAGAGGGAGCAAAGAGAGAGGAGTCAGGATGTTTCTTAAGTTTTTTGGCCTGGAAGACTGGGTGAACGTTAGTGCCACTCACAAAGGCAGAGGCAATAGAAGAGAAAGCGTGCTTTGGGGAAAAGATGGCAAATTTGCTCTGACCTTTTGCATTTGACATGCAGATGGGCATCCTTGAGGTGAAATGGCTGGTAGGCTGATAAATATCCAGTTATATGGGTCTACAGCACATGAGTGAGAGTGAAAGTTACAGGAGTGGATGGGATTTCCAAGGGACACTGCAGAATGGGAAAACAGGGTAGTATCCCCAGGATCACTGCCATTAGAGAGATAAAATAGGACAGATCAGAGTATTAAGAGGAAAACCTAGAAATGAGGGCTTCTGAGACATTAAGGGAAAAAAACCTTTCCAGAGAAAGGGAAGTATATATATTCCAGAAGGAACAATAGTGTAAATATCCCAGAGAACTCAGTCAAGTTAAAGACCCAGAAAGTAACTCTTAGAGGGTTCTGTTCCAGTCCTCTAGTCTCCATGAGGGGCAATTTACCCATCACTTTACTACTATTCCTACATCTTTTTCTTGGGTCTTAGGTTGTTTCTGTTGATCCATTTTTCTCCATTGGCACTTATGTATTAACAAAACTAACCATGGAGTAGGACAGAGTTTGAACACTTCTCCTTCCTCTTCTACCTATAACAGTAAGCCAGAAACCTGGGTGAAGTATGTCTGCCCTGCAGACTCAAACTATCCTCACATTGACTGGTGTTGAGGGCATGGGAAGTTGATAGGTGCATTTGGCTCTCACATCTAAGCCACATTTCTTCAATATTACCTTTATCTTTCTCATTTGACGTGGAACTCAGGCAGGAACGGGAATGTTATTTCTTGTGCCTTACCAGAGCATCCAACAATAAACAGTAAACTTGACGAAATATCCCTTTGTTCTTTGTGTAAGCAGTTTTGGGCAGATTTCAGAGTGCTGCAGAGTGTAAGAGGAGATATAATGCCATGGGAGAGCTTTTATTTTTAATATCATAAGCCAAATGCTTGATTGTATCTGGGTAAGGAGCCAGGGTGAAGATTTAGGAGAGAATAAGAGGGAGTAGGGATGAATGAAAGTCTCTGAGACTCGGGGGCTGAATCTTAGAACAGAACTTGAGAATGGGTCTTGGTTAGAGAGGGAAGACTCTTCCTTTGAGATAGAAAGGGCTAAGAAAAGGATAGGTGTGGCTGAGGTTAGTCATCTGTGTTTTGGGGGGGCAAGAAAGTGTATAACTGGAGAGTTGAAGTAGTTCACATATTTTTATGAATCTCTGTCATTGAATTATAGAATGCAGAATGGTACCATTAGAAAAGATTATGGAAGTTGTCGTAGACTGGGTAATTGGTCCCAATTCTTTACTATCACTATCCCCGTGATAGTGCATCCCTTTGCTGTGTAGTATTTCAGTGCTTTTCCATTGTGGGTGGACCACTAATATTGAACTTGGTCATGTGACTTGCATGTGACAATGGAATGTTGGTAGATGTGATGTGAGCAAAGGCCTTACATGTGCTTGTGTAGTTTGGCTTCATCTCCATGAGCCGATCATGCCCTGGATAGCCACTGCTCTTTCAGCCTGAGCCCCAGAATGAACATCTTCGAAGCAGAAGTGATCCTAACCCAAAGATGTGGATCCCAGTGGACACCCACTTGGGGAGATACACCAGGGCAGATCAAGTGTTCTAGCCTGCTCTCAGGCACTACTCAGAATATGTTTAGTTATTCTTCTGCAATAAAGTCCTTCATATGTTTGAAGACTCATTTTTACAAAACATCTCTTATCAGGTTAAATATAGTCAATTAGTATTGACTTCTATTCCTGCAGTCATCTATACATATTCTTATTCTTCGGGAACCGAAAAGCTAATGACTACTTTTGCCAGGCTTCCTTGAAGCTAGGATTCTGGTTGTAAGATAGATGCAATGGTATGATATTTGGGAGGCAGAGGAGAGATGGAGGTCATTGTCAGCTGCCAAGCAAGCTCATCAAGGCTTAGAGTTTATTGCATTGACCAGACTCAGCAGCCTTCTGTCTAGTCACCAGCTCCATGAATGTTAAGAAGCAGTGGTGGCAGTGGCAGTAATTATAACTTCCCGATCTCTGGGCTGGAGCTATGGTGGAAGCTCTTCAGCTTGGCTAAGTGGTGCCTTTTTGACTTGACACCTATGCTTCTAGCCTTCCAACATTTCTGTGTGCACTGAATTCCCTGTATTAGATCCTTTTCTGCTTGAAATGTCTACAGTGATTTCTGTGTCCTCCATTGAGCCCTGACTGACTCACAGCCTAAACCTTTCTCCTTCCGTTTCTTTTCTAGAGTTTGTAGGCTCCAGAGCTACTCAAATTGAGGTCTCTGGTCGCCCAGCTATTGTGATCAACTTGCATCAGAATGTAAATCACTTTAGTCATTAAGCACACTTTTCAGTTCCTCTGACTGATTGATTTCCTATAGCAAGATTTTCTCATAGAAGGAAGCTGTGTTTTGGGTTTTTTTTTTGGTTTGTTTGTTTGCGGTATGCAGGCCTCTCACTGTTGTGGCCTCTCCCGTTGCGGAGCACAGGCTCCAGACGCAGAGGCTCAGCGGCCATGGCTCACGGGCCCAGCCGCTCCGTGGCATGTGGGATCCTCCCGGACTGGGGCACAAACCCGTGTCCCCTGCATCGGCAGGCGGACTCCCAACCACTGTGCCACCAGGGAAGCCCGGAAGCTGTGTTTTAACTTATATTCTGCACAGGTTCCTCATCTTATGGTGTTGGGTACTTTGAGTATCACCAGTTTACTCAAAGGCCCCAGGCCACACACTCTGTATTTTTTTCCTCTAGGCATTAAAACTGTGTCTTATTTTGCTTTTATTGATAATTGCACTTTTACCCCAGGGAGCATATGTCTCCTGGGGTTACATTATCCATCTGTGATGAAAAATTTCTTTAAAAATTATGTGACTCTTCCTAAGCCATTTTTTGTTTCTTCTTTTGAAATAATCCTTTTTAAAAGTAATTACTTCCTTCATTAACAAAGCAATGCATGCCCATGATAAAATAAAAGTTTTAGCACTTTCATTAAAGTTTAAACACAGAATAATATAATATGAAAAGTAAAAATTCCTTTATCGCTTCAACTCCTTAGGCAACTTCTCTGAGGTGAACTTTGACAGTATTTTCATTAAAAAACTTATTTATTTCTTAGTGGAAATAGCCTTAGTTGAACCTCACAACTATAGTTGTGCCATTATGTCCCTCATCCAAGGTGGATAATGTAAACTTCTGTATGCCATTGCAATTCTGTCATCACTATGACCTTTTCAAGAACCAAAGCACCAAGTGGATTTGGCCTTTATGCTCTTGCACAGGATGGAGATTCAATTTTAACATCAGTTTTTAATCAAATTATGGGATAGCTATCTTAAGATAAATATCATTTTTCTGTGGTAAAATGTTAAAAATTTTCACATTCTCTGTAAAATACTGGAATTGGGGACCTATATTCAAATTTCTGTTTAAAATTCTGTCATGGCTAGACTTGAACCACAAACAAATTATTTCAGCTGATTTTTTTTTCTCTTTTAAAATACGGCAAAGTTCATTTCAATGAAAAAAAAAAGACAAAACAAGCTCTGATGAATTCCCTTAATAATTTTTTTTAAAGATTGTGTGTGTGTTTTAAAATATACTATTTCTGCTTTCTGTTGGTTTTCTCAGTTGAAAAAATGCATTTTGTCTTCAGATGTATTTTTGAAGTTGATTGTCTTGGCTTGGGCAACCCCAGGGGAACACCAACTTTAAACATGTAGTCAGGAGCACAGGGATACCATAGACAAAAATGCACAATGTTGCTTTTATAGGTTTGGAATAAAAGAAATGTATTTTCTCAGAGTTTACCACTTGTCAGCACAGAACACTATAAAACAACATAATGCAAAGTTTTGCCAAGCATTTGAATCAAAAAGAACCTAAAGAAACTAGGGAGAAATACCTACCGCTAATACCTATGTAAAATACACTGTGGGTCACGTACCATTTGAGACCTTCTTAAAGATTTCTAAGTTCATGATTCATACAATCTTAAACAGTAACCTGCTATTTAAATTGGTTTAACTGATATTCTTGTTCAAAGGCATACCCTGTAGAATTCTCTCTTTGCCCTCAGAAATGCCTCACTGAAAAAGGCACCACATGAAAATGTCATTTCATGTGCAAAAAGCTGGATTTTAAATCTAGGGCTTCCCTGGTGGCACAGTAGTTAAGAATCTGCCTGCCAATGCAGGGGTCATGGGTTTGAGCCCTGGCCCAGGAAGATCCCACCTGCCGCGGAGCAACTAAGCCCGTGTGCCACAACTACTGAGCCTGTGCTCTAGAGCCCATTAGCCACAACTACTGAAGCCTGCGTGCCACAACTTCTGAAGCTTGCGTGCCTAGAGCCCGTAATCCACAACAAGAGAAGCCACTGCGATGAGAAGCCGGTGCACCTCAATGCAGAGTAACCCCACCCACCGCAACCAAAGAAAGCCTGCACGCAGCAAAGACCCAATGCAGGCAAAAATAAATAAATAAATAAATTTATTTAAAAAAAAATAAATCTAACCATCCTACTTACTGAGTACATCATCTTATGCAAGTTATTTCACTTTTAAGTGCTTCAGTTTTCTTCTCTATAAAATGGTTGGTTTGGAATGCCCATCACATAGGTATCATTATTGTAAAAATAAGCTTAAATTATGATGTAAAGCAAAGAATTTGGTGCCTGTTCCATGGTGGATAGGCTTAGTAAGTGTTAACTTTCCTAGCCTACCAAGTCTTCCAAGGCTCCTAGCCTTTCAAGTCTTTGGACTTGGAACATCTTAGAGATAAGTTCAGATACCAAAGAGAGAAATCCTATGCCATTAGTAAGTATTTACTGGACATTGAAGACAAACAGCTCAGATGTGGAGAGGCTTAGAGTCACAAAAACTGTGGTTATATTTTAATAACTAATGTTGGGAATGAACAAGTCTGGATGTCAAAATTTGAGGTCTTTCATGAATGAGAATCCTGGCGTAAATGACCATCTCACTCTATGATAGGCCTTGATCACAAAGATAATTTATGTTAGTTTTAAAAGGCTGATTAAAACAACAAAAAAAGCATTACTGAGCTTTAATTTACATCTAAAATTCATCCATTTTAAGTGTACAATCCAATGATTTTTAGTAAATTTACAGAACCATCATCACAATCCAGTGTTAGAACTTATGCATTATTCCCCAAACATCCCTTGCATGCATGTTTGCAGTCAATCCCTGCTCCCACCCCCACCCCAGGATAACACTAATTGACTCTATGTCTTTTTCAATTTGCCTTTTTTCAGAAGATGTCTTTTTCAGGAGACTTTAGTCACACTGATTCACACAAGGGTTAGGAGAGTGCATGAGATTAGATTTCTTAGTATATTAACACCTTGGAGGCTGCTGGCTTCCCAGTGATAGAAACCAGCTTCTCAGCAGTAACTCTGAGAACTCCCAGTCCTATTGGAGAGAAATAGGACCAGAAGGCAACCAGCTGCCAGCTGGGGAACCATATCATTCAGGGTCCCATCAGGATACAGAAGCCGTGTCAGTTATTTTAACAGAGAGAATGTAAACAATTGTTAGAGGTTATTAGAGAATTGAAAAAGCAACCAAAGAGCACTGAGATCACAGAAGGAAGACTAAGTAGACATTGTCTCCAAAGAAGACATACAGATGACCAACAGGCACATGAAAAGATGCTCAGTATTGCCAATTATTAGAGAAATACAAATCAAAACTACAATGAGGTACCACCTCACACCGGTCAGAATGGCCATTATCAGAAAGCCTACAAATAATAAGTGCTGGAGAGGGTGTGGAGAAAAGGGAAACCTCCAGCACTGTTGCTGCAATGTAAATTGATGCAGACACTATGGAAAACAGTATGGAAGTTCCTTCAAAAACGAAAAATAGAGTTACTATATGATCCAGCAATCCCACTCCTGGACATATATCCAGAAAAGATGAAAACTCTAATTCGAAAAGATACATGCACCCCAGTGTTCCTTGCAGCACTATTTACAATAGCCAAGACGTGGAAGCAACCTAAATGTCCATTGACAGATGAATGGACAAGGAAGATGTGGTGTATATATACAATGGAATATTACTCAGCCATAAAAAAGCATGAAATAATGTCATTTGCAGCAACATGGATGGACCTAGAGATTATCATAGTAAGTGAAGTAAGTCTGACAGAGAAAGATAAATATCATATGATATCTCTTATATGTGGAATCCAAAAAATGATACAAATGAACTTATTTACAAAACAGAACTAGACTCACAGACATAGAAAACAAATTTTGGTCACCAAAGAGGAAAGTGAGGGTGGGATAAATTGGAAATTTGGGATTAACAGGTACACACTACTATTATAAAATAAACAACAAGGTCCTACTGATAGAAGAGGGAACTATATTCAATATCTTGAAATAACCTATAATGAGAAGAGATGTACACACACGTGTGTGTGTGTGTGTGTGTATAAAACTGAATCCCTTTGCTGTACACCTGAAACACTGTAAATCAACTATACTTCAATTTAAAAAAAAAGGTATCACAGAAGGGAGAACTAGCAGGAATCCACTATCAGTTTTTAGGTTGGGAAGTGAAGGAAAATCTTGGAATTATTAAAACTCAGAAATTTGGAGGAGGCTCATTTTGGGGCTGGGACCCACACCTTTAAGGAGAGGGGGCAGAGAGCTAGTCCTTGTGTCTTTGGGAATATTTGGTGGGACTGGTCAGCAAGTGTTAAAAAAAAACCCTGCAAACTGGATTCAATTGAATTCAACTTCTCCTACTGCAAGTAATGCTGCTTCTGAGGTTCAAAGGTGGTGGTGCTGACAATAACAGGAAGCCAAAAGGAAACAGACAGGAGCAGACAGGTTTCTTTCCTTCCTCCAGGTATTCAGTCTTCCTCTAGTACCCCCTGCTGGCAGAGCTTCACAGAGGGTAGTGGGCAATGCTGGAAGCTGGTTCACAGAGTCCCGGCCCCATCATCACAAAGCTGAGTCAGGAGGCTGGTCTTGAAGCTGGGATGTGCAACCTAATAAGTGACACAAGGTTCTCAGATCCAAGTCGGACTGATTTTAAAACTTGTGTTCTAAACCACTACTCCATACTACCAATTTTATATTTATATTCTACCTCTTAATTAGCACATCCTAAATACCTGTACACTTCAGTAAGTGAATGCCTCACTTCTCCACAAATTCAGGCATTGGGAATCAGAATATATTATTTTCACCTTGTGGAGACACATTCTTTGTTTCATAGATTTCTTCCTTAGATTTTCATCCAAAAATAGAGACTTGGAATCACATTTTAACATCTGAGTTTAAAATTTTCTTGATATTCCAACTTTCCACAAATTATTTCTAGAGCTATCCCCAATCATGCAAAGAAACAATACACATTTCAGGCCTCCTGATTAATAGCTATCAATTCAATTGTATGAGTGAGTTTGGATGATATATCCTTGTGTGTGGAGTGGGAGACATTTTTCCTCTTTAACATAGTATCTTTTTCAAAGGAAGATAAAACACAAGTCATCTGTCTCTAGGTCATTTGGGAATTTCATTCTCTTTTAAACTATGGGCAAACTGAATTAAGTTTTTCCTATAATTGCTTTTCTTCATACTTTACATGGTTTTCATGTACAACCCCCCTTTATAATGCATCTTCCTATATGGATATAGGTATAAAGATGCAGTGTTACCACAAATGTTTTCAGTCATCCTAATGCCTAGCAGAATGATCAAGAAATATTTGTTGAATAAATATATGCATTTCCTTTCTGTTAATTAAAAAAAAATTATTTTCCCTAGAAATAACTTACTTATCTGTTGTCTGGATGGGCATATTAGAATTCAAAAATCAAAATTCAAAATGACTATGTGGGTGGGTGTGGGTGTGGGTGTGTGTTTTAGTGGGTGTAGCAAGTAGTCTAGGCTTTGTTTATTTTGTATAGTTCATTTTTCAACTTTGTCATTGGTTTGAAAAGCCAGTGTTAAAACATTTTGGCTTAAAATGATTGGAAGGTACAACTCAACAACAAAAGGCAAACAACCTAATTTGAAAATGAGCAAAGGACTTAAATGGACATTTCTCCAAAGAAGATATACTGATAACCAATAAACACATGAAAAGGTGCTTAACATCAATAGTCATTAGGGAAATGCAAAGCAAAACCACAGTGAGTACCATTTTATACCTACTAAGATAGCTATAACAACAACAAAAATGGAAAATGATAAGTGTTGGTGAGGATGCTGAGAAATTTGAACATTTGTGCATTACTGTGGGAATGTAGAATGGTGCAGCACTAGTGGAAAATACTTCGATGATTCCTCAGAAAATTAAACATAGAATAACCATATGACCCAGCGATTCTACTTCTCGGTACCTACCCAAGAGAATTGAAAACAGGTGTCCAAACAAAAATTTCTACATGAGTGTTCATAGTAGCATTTTTCATAATATCCAAAAAGTGGTAACAACACAAATGTCCAGCAACCAATCAATGGATAAACAAATGTGGTATATCCTTACAGTGGAATATTATTCAGCTACAAAAAGGTATTGATATATAGATATACCTCGTAAACATTATGATAAATGAAAGAAGCCAGACAGAAAAAAGCCATATCTCGTATGATTCCTTTTATATCCCATATATGTCCAGAATAGGCAAATCCATAGAGGCAGAGAGCACATTATCTGTTGCTAGGACCTAGGAGTGAGGGGTGACTGCTTAATGGGTATAAGATTTCTTTTTGATATGATCAAAATATTTTGGAATTAGATGGTGATGCAATACACTGTGAATGCACTAAATGCCACTGAATTGTACAATTTAAAATGGCAAGATGGTGAATTTTATGTTATGCGAATCTTACCTTAATAAAAAAACAAATGATTAATAGGAAACACATTCAGATGAAAGAGACATTTAAAACAAAGGGGAAGGGGTAACATGAGGAATGAGAGAACAAGCCAGGGACATAATAATAGACCCATTAATTATAAAATAGGAAGTAAACCTAAATTTCTTTAGCTTTTGTCCTTTCCAAAATCTTTAAATAAGAAGACTTTTATTAAAAGTGAAAATCTACAAGGTAAAAAAGAGGAAGAATTACTGTGTATTAGAGAACATCAAATATGGAAGGCTATTAGAGAGAATCTGATTTTTCTTAAAATAATTAAACAAGCCACTGTATCTTGTCACTGTGATTGGTGTCACCAATAAGCCTGCCTTTCTGTTGTGTTTTTCCCGCTTAATAATTTCATAATCTTATTCATACACATTCATAAGTGAGAATTAAAGTGACACTGATTTAAATATGCAGGTTGAAGACATTAGAGCATATTCCAATCCAATTTACCTGTCCAGAGGAGACCAAGGTATAATCAGAAAAGGACTTGTTTAAAGTAAGAGTAGCATTTCAATTTTCTGGGTTTCCTTTCCAGTAATGTTGCTGTCTATTTCTGTTTAGTCCTGTGTGAATATGGGAACACCAGACACTACATGGAAACTCTTGTTCCCCACCTGATGTTTCCAGTGTGACTAGGATAAATGATCTAAAGAGAGGTAGGGTTTGTGTCTTCCTGAATACTCTCTCCAGGACTGGGTGGCCATTTCCACAAAGTGACAAGAGCTAGTGACCCTCTGAAGCTGGATGATATGGGAGAGCAAGAAAGTGGTCATAATGATCGTGGGCCTGGCTTCATTAGTGCCTGGAAGAGTAGAACGGGGCTGATATTCAGATGGTTTGCCCCAGGACAGCCTTACACGCTGTTACAATTCTGCTTGGCAAATATTTAATGACCTGAGCCTCACCCCTGTCCTGCAATCCTCTTCACAATCCAGAAACTAAAGAGTTAATGCATGGCTCATCAGAGAGCTTCTAGGTCCCTGAGGTAGTGCCTTGGCTAGTGCAATTTCTGATCGGCTGTTTGCGAAGTGCATTGAATATTTTCCCTGGAGGAAATCCACCAACATTGAATTTTTTAAGACCCTACTCTCCCATCCTAACCCCCTGAGTGTACGTATTCTCAAAGTAGGAAGTCTGTCATACCTCTCATTCCACCCAAACACCCTAGTATTTTTTTTTTTTTTTTTTGCGGTACGCGGGCCTCTCACTGTTGTGGCCTCTCCCGTTGTGGAGCACAGGCTCCGGATGCGCAGGCTCAGCGGCCATGGCTCACGGGCCCAGCCGCTCCGCGGCATGTGGGATCCTCCCGGACTGGGGCACGAACCCGTGTCCCTTGCATCGGCAGGTGGACTCTCAACCACTGCGCCACCAGGGAAGCCCCACACCCTAGTACTTAGGGTGTCAAGTTTTGACCTTTAATCTGAGCAGAGAGCTTTGTCAGTCTCTTATGGTTTTATAATCTTTATAGCGGGGAGTGGGAGGTGGAGAAATTTGGTTGTCCACTTAGGAAGGATTTCTGTTTTCCCCTTATAACTAGGCTGAGGTTGAGGAGGAGTAGTTTGAAGAACTTCACTTTAAAATCTTAACCCTCCTGTCCCTGTCGCCAGTCATCACCAGGAAAATTCAAAGACTGTGTCTCTGACCAGCATTTTTTATTCTTTGAAAAATCCTTTCAGTTCTCTTTGATTCATGACTTCACATTTCAAATAGCCCTCAGATAGTAATTAAAACTTTCAGACTCAAGATATTGCCTCAATGTTTTTTCTTTGTAGTGGTTTTATTTTCTAAGAAATATTTAGTTTGATACCATCAGCTAAAATCCTGTGTGAAAAAATGAGTAAACAAATAGTAGTTGGAACCTGTTATCATGATCTCTAGGTCGGTTTTGTCTTTACCACAGTAACTGGTTTGGTCTTTTACTGGTCAACAGTAAATGTGCCATTCAAGAATGCCTGCCTTATGGTGAGCTGGAATTATCTTTTTTTCCCCTGAAGCAGTGAAGAAACATCTTGAGGTACAGGCAAGTTGTGTCATTTGGAGGGGGTGGGCGAGGGCTGGCAGGGGCATAGAATAGTCTAGTTCCAGCTTCCACAAATTGACAGATCCCCAGACCACTGACAGCAAAAACGTGGAGGTGGACAATTCTCTGAGCTCAAGCAGTCCTTGCTGAGATTAAAAAAAAAAAAAAAGGAACAAAGGGGAAAAATCTATTCCTTTTCTTCCATCTTTTGTTGGCTGAGAGGTCTGTCAATTGGTTAATAATTTTTGCAGTTCTTAAGTATTTCAAGAGAATTTGCTTCCCCAAAATATTGAACAAATGGGAAGAGAGTCTCAATGTCAAATAATTTCTATTTTCTCTGCTTTCATTCTGGAGAAGATTTTAACTGATACTCACATTATGGTGGAAAATGACCTATATCTATTATCCCTCTTCTCCTTCATAAAAGATTACAGATTTTAAACTGGAACATTGCTTTCCAGCTAAAAGACTTGAATTTCCCAGCCTCCCTTTGTAGTTAAGTGTGACTAAGTTTTGACTAATCAGTGTAATTGAAAGTATTGTTTGGGTTATCAAATAAAGGAGTGTGCCCTTTTTGTCCCTTCCCTTCCTTCTATCCTTCTGCCTCTGACTGGAATGAAGATGTAGTGACAGGAGCTCTAACACACATCTTGGACCTTGAGGAGAAGGGCCAGACCTAATGGATAGCAGAGGAGGGTGTGACAGTGGTTCTGGACCACTTTGCACAAACATGATGCCTCCCCTAGCATTGCCTACATCCAGACTTTCCTAAAAATGTGGATGTGAAATAAAATCCTACCTTGTTTAAGCCATCCATACTTTGGATTTCTCTTTTACTCAGAGCCAAACTAATTCTAACTAATTCAACTTCCAATATTATTTCTACCTTGAAGATCGAGGCTTTTATCATGACCTTCTGTTGTTCTATATAACACTGCAACCTTATTTATTTAATAAATACTCAATGAATACTTACTATACACCAGGAATTGTACTAGGCACTATATATTCAGTGGTTAGCAAAGCAAACATAGTCTCTACCATTTGGAGCTTATAGTTTAGTGAGAGAGACATAGTAAAATGTGAGAAATAATCTCTTGTTTCCTACTTTTGCTACTTTTTTTCCTCTCCTGTCTCCACTGAATTTCATTCAATTTGTGTCTTAAAGTCAGAAGAAGGGACCATATAACTTCATCATTTCTTGAGATATAAGCATATTGGTACATATGACTATCAAAATAAGACTCTTCTGACTCGCTACTTTCTTTCCACATAAGGTTTTAGAGAATCCTATATGAAAAGCCAATTTTAGCAGCCAATAGGTCTTCAACTTGAGGACTTTCTGTCCTAGTATAGTAAGGTGTCTGTGTGTGTGTCCATGCACATGCATAAGTTTGGGTTTCTTTGCTCCCATTGTGATTCATCAAATGTTAGGATTTGTTTCTGTCTTCATCCTGCCTCTGCTAAAAATCCATATTTGTTCTTGAATTGCCTTTTAAATGGTCCTCAATCATCTTATGGTTTTCCTAATTAGGTATTATCAACCCACACATTGTCAGAGTGATGGTCATGACTACTCTCTCATTCAAGGTCCTAACTCATTGCTAGGACCATAGCAGAAGCCATGCACCCTGACCTCTTTGTTGCCTCTGTTGGCCATGTGGGTCTTCAGAGCCATGGAAAATTCACAAAAGGTAGCTCTGCCTAGCACTTTGTTGAGTTCCCTTGTTCTCTCTCACTGATGCTATAATTTGGGATGCATATAGGTCCCTTTCCCATAACTCCTCATGTTTTTGGCTTACTCCTTCCTTCATTGATCTGCCCTTTGATTTCAATCTTTCTCCCTCATCCCCTCCTCCACTATGTTGCATCTCCTGTTCCGCTAGTGCTGCCCATGATTGTAATGACTTTTCACCTGGGTTGGGTAGCAGCCAAGTATCAAAGACATGATTTCCTTTGACCAAATTCTTGGACCGTCTGTCCCCCAAAAGAGTGGTACATTAATAGACACTACATATTTGTATGGCATCTTTCATTTAGCCAAGGAGTATTTTTGTCACTGTGTCCTTATTTTTGGACTCATAGCTTTAGTAATTCTTTTATCACACTTAGGACCACTTTAGAGACTCAATTAGTGATCAGTGAGTAAAATCCAAAAAATATTCCTTTTCCAAGAAGCACATTGCAAGAGCTGAGGAATAGTTTGGTTATGAAAACAACCTAAGAGAGAACAGTTGGAGTTCATTTTCAAGAGAGGAAATGGTTTATTGACTTCAAAAAGTCTAGTCCCTGCTGAAACAATCTGAAAGAAGCAATGGCACTGGGTCCATTAAGTTCAAGAAATGATAAATTTCAGTTATTGGCACAAACATTAAGTATCTTGATATGTAGAGCCAAAGTCTGATAATATTGCTAAATTTGGGTTCATCATGACAAGATATTGAGAAATCCTTGAAATTTATGACATGTTAGGGCAATGTGATATGTCACTTAATTGATGAAACATCCGTCCTCTTTGAATCATGTTATGAAAACTGCTGGCAAAGAAAAAAGAGTCCAAAATTCAGGACTGATAAGCGGAAGCTTTGGAGGCAAATACTGATTAGACTGTAGCATTTCTTTCAAAATATCAGTCTCTTCTTTCCAAGTGGTGGGAGTTGCTTGTTTTTATATTCTTGAGAAGCCTTAGAGGTGCTGATGGTGTGGACATCCAAAATAGAAAATCTACGGTTGCCTTTATTTAAACATTCCCTCAATTCTTTCAGTCCTTATAAGAGCATAAGTAAACAGAAGAGGAACCAGTCATTGTAAAAATGGGTTTTTGAGTCAGATTCACCTAAGAAATGGTGGAGATGGTTTGCAGATCTGGATGTTTGTTCTAGTGTTTAATACCATATTTTCTCTCTACTGAGAGCGTTAGATGGTCTGCCAGGACTTCACATTGGTTCTTCCCTCAGATACTATCTCTCCCATTGCTATTTTCTCCTCATTATGGGTCATATATTCCTGCTTCTTTACATACCTAATAATTTTTTATTAGAAGCTGGCTACTGTGAATTTTACCTTGTTGGGGGCTGGATATTTTTGTATTCTTGTAAATATTATTGAGCTTTGTTATAGTACACAGTTACTTGAATGGTTTGAACCTTTTGGGTATGGTGGGACCAGAGCACCCTGTAGACTTAGGACTATTTTTCTGTCACTACTGAGTCACTACCCTTCTGAATATTCTACCCACTGCCCATGAATTATGAAGATTTTCCACCTTGACCTGTGAGGCTAGGAATGATTCCTAGTCCTGTGTGAGCACTCTGGATTGTTCCCTCTGCTCCCGCTAGGTGATTCTTCCCATGGCCTCAGGTAATTTCTTCACTCACATGGACTCAGCTGAAGACTTGATGGGGACCCTTTGCAGATATCTCTGGAGTTCCATCTCTGTGTATTTCTCTCTTCTGTGGTATTCTGCCCTGTGAACATTGGCTGTTGTGACTTTTCAAGACAACAAGCTCCATCCCCTCAACTCTGTGGGAGGAGGTCATTGAGAGGACATGATTGCCAGTTGATCTACAAGCTGGACCCAGGCAGTCTGAGACTCCTCATCCCCTCCCTTGTCCTTGGAATGTATGGTCCCTGCACTGGTCCTGTACTAGGAGCCACTTCAAAGATGCAGTCTTGGGAGAGCCCTGTGTTGTTGAGACAATCTAGACTGTGTAGTGACTTTAAGGCCTTTTAAGGCTTCTATGTAAACTCTTAAGACTCTAGAGAGCTATGTGGAGATCTATTCGCCTTGAAGCCTCCCAAGACAAGTGTCATATGTAAGTTCCTTTGCTTATTAAAACTGCCATCTACCAATCTGAAGTGGTCTGCCTCTTTCTTTGGTATTTTTCTTGCCCTCCATGTGCAGGGGCCAGTTTTTAATTTCACCTGGGCAACTCTGGAGGTTGTGAATGAAAAAATTCAGGGTGAACATCAGTGCCTCTTGCATTGTTCTCCCTTCCTCAGCTGCAGCCTGAAAACTCTCTGGAGGCAATAAGATGGGGTATTCATAGGGCTCACTGAACAAGTTTCCCTGTCTCAGGAATCACTGTCTTAAGCTGCCTGTCCAATGTCTGAAAATCATACTTTGTCTTTTTTTTTGTACTTGTTTCAGGCGGAAAGGAAATCCAGTTCCTGTGACTCCATCTTGTTCAGCACTGAAGTCCCATTGCTTCATGTATCACAGCAGGTATGTTCCCTGGGCAGGGTCTCTACACTAAACAGGGGTCTTGCATCAGGATCCTGGTGTCTGAGAAGGAGGATCAAAGAGGTATAAACTCATTCCAGTATAAACTCAGCTCTTATTCATGCAATACATTTCCACACAAGTTTCATCTCTTCAGTCAGTCATGGTCCCAGATTGCATCCCTAAGAAAGTTTGTTCCTTGGTTCATTAATTCATCCGTCCATCTATTCATCCATCTGTCCATTCTTCCATCCATCCATCCACTATTAGCTAAATATCTTTTACATAATAAAACTCATTTAATTTTTGGAGAATAGCAAAGAATAAGATAGATTTGGTGACTTTCTTCTGGGTGCCTATACTCTAGTTGGGGAAAACATCTGATAACGATCCAGATGGTTAACTGTGGTATATGCTATGAGGGAAAAGCAAAGGATGCTATGAGAGCATATAAGTGGGGGCCTAACCTGATCTGGAGAATTAAGAAGATTTCCCCATGGAGGTGACATATAAGCCGGGATTTACAAAGAGGTGATTATAAGATAGAGGCTGTTTTTCTCTAAAGGGCCTGAACTATTCCAAAAATATTTTATTGAGCATTTAACATAAACTCTGTGTCCAATAATGAAAACACTTCTGATTTATTACCCAAGAAAACTAACCTCAGTTGCAGAGAAAGACAGTAAAATGAAAAATGCATATCAAAACTTTCCTAAATCATTAGACATAGATTAGAAATTAGTGGTTAAAATGTTAATAGTGATACATTTGGATTGTGGGACTCTGAATGATTTTTCCTTTTTCTACGTTTCTGTTTTCTCCAAAATTTCTGACGTGAACATGCATTGCTTTTGTACAAAGAAAAAAAAAGAAAGCAAAGGGGAAGAGAAAAAAAAAAACAAACACATGGAGTATAATACAGGTGCTATACTTTAACAGGCATTTCATGAACTGATGCTTTAAGTACCACATTGTGACATTATGTGTCATGTGGCAAAATATCGATGCTGTTTCCAAAAACATTCTCAAGCTGATCAAATAAGTCATTTTACCAAGCATTTAGAAAACAAGTTTCAGGACTTCCCTGGTGGCGCAGTTGTTAAGAATCCGCCTGCCAATGCAGGGGACACGGGTTCGATCCCTGGTCCTGGAAGATCCCACATGCTGCAGAGCAACTAAACCAGTATTCCGCAACTACTGAACCTGCACTCTAGAGCCTGTGAGCCACAACTACTGAGCCCATGTGCCACAACTACTGAAGCCTGCCCGCCTAGAGCCCGTGCTCCACAACAAGAGAAGCCACTGCAATGAGAAGCCCGTGCACCGCAATGAAGAGTAGCCCCCGCTCGCCGCAACCAGAGAAAGTCTGTGTGCAGAAACAAAGACCTAACGCAGCCAAAAATAAATAAATTAATTAATTAATTTAAAAAAAACCCCAAGTTTCAAAAGAGGATTTGTGTTCAATTTCTATAAAGTGTGAAGTTTGCATTTGATACTGGTCTTGAAGGTCATGGGCAGATGTGCTTTGTAAACTGGTAGTGAGCCTGTTTTTGGATGCCTATCTCTACACACCAGTGTGGATTCTTGGCATGTGGAAACCATGGCAGCTCTGCTTCTAGGAGAATTGTGTGGCAATGTCAAAGGGAAGGAGAATGGGTGAGAGCTCTTAAAAATAGTATGCTACTATTTTTAAGCAAAAGTCTTTCACAGTCAGAGGCGTAGCTTTTCTAAGTTTGGAGTTTTTAAACTGCATGTACTTTCTTACAGCTTGTCATATAGATCCCTTGTGTGTCCAAATAGAGGAATATGGGACCAATATGGAGTTTTGAACTATTTATATATTGTGTTTATGAAGGAAGTAAGGGGTTTCTTGGATCATTTTAACTTAGTTTTTAATATATCTGTATTAGTCACATTGATAGAATATAACATTTGTAATTCATGGAGGAGAGTTGATGGAAATTATTCAGCTCTGGAAGGTTTTTCTAAATTCATGCATATGAGTACATGATAGGTATTATTAGTAGTAGGCTTGAATAATTTTAGATTTTGGTGGCTGTAATGATATCAAGGTCCATATCTTAAAGCTCAGAAGGTTACAGTCATGGGTGGCAGATTGTTTATTCCTGCCTAAAATTCTTACCATCAATTTTCATAGATTTATAAAAGCTTTTATTTGATATTGAGTGACTGTTTTTGAAAACATTACTGTATATTTTTATAAAATAGAATACATAGGCTTTTAAAAATTAAGGTAAAATTAATCTAATATAAAATTAACCATTTAAAGTATACAGTTCAGGGACTTCCCTGGTGGTCCAGTGGTTAAGATTTTGTGATCCCAATGCAGGGGGGCACGGGTTTGATCCCTGGTCAGGGAAGTAAGATCCCACATGCTGCATGACATGACCAATAAATAAATAAATAAATAAATAAATAAATAAAAATAAAAGGGCTTATCATATTAAAAAAATATATGATTCAGTGGCATTTAATACCTTCACAATGTTACACAACCATCACCTCCATTTAGTTTTAAAACATTTTCATCACCCCAAAAGGAAACCCTGTATCCAGTAAAGCAGTCACTCCTCATTCTGTCCTTCTTACTAATCTGCTTTCTGTCTCTACAGATTTAGCTATTCTGGATATCCTATATAAATGGAATCATACATGTGACCCTGTGTGTATGGCTATTTTCACTTAGCATGTTTCTGAGGTTCATCCGCCCATGCTTTAGCATGTATCAGTATTTTGTCTCTTTTTGTGACTGAATAATATGCCATTGTATGGATATAACCACATTTTGTTAATCCATTCATCATTTGGATTGTTTCCTCATTTGGCAATTGTGAATAATGCTACCATGAACATTCATGTACAAGTTTTTGTTGGCATACTGGCTTTCAGTTCTTTGGGGTATATTCATAGAAGTGGAATTGCTGGGTCAGATGCTGATTAATTCTATGTTTAACTTTTTGAGGAAGGATCAAACTGTTTTCCACAGTGGCTGCTTCATGTATATTCCCACCAGCAGAACTCATAGGATTTTAGATGTTTTTTTTTGTTTGTTTTTTGGTTAGCCAGATGTTTGACATCTTCTCCACTCATGAGAGCATTGTTTGATTGAAGATTTAATCCTAAATAGTAGTCGTTGAACATGTACATACACAGGAAGAGGAAAAGAAAGGCACAGCCTTAAGGATCCTCTTCTTGAACTATTTTGACTTGACTGAATAACACCCAAATAGGAACATGTCTTAGAGAACATTTATTCATTCTGCACATGGGAAACAAGGTCAGTAGAGGTAGAATGACTTGGGAGATAAAAAAGAAGTCACTCAACCAGTTAGTTATTGGTAGAGTTAAGGCTCAGACTGTGGTCCTGCAACTCTGAGCCCACTGTTCTTTTCCCTGCACTACGCACTTAACCCACTTTTTTTTTTTTTTTTTTTTTTTTGCGGTACGCAGGCCTCTCACTGTTGTGGCCTCTCCCATTGCAGAGCACAGGCTCTGGACGCGCAGGCTCAGCGGCCATGGCTCACGGGCCCAGCCGCTCTGCGGCACGTGGGATCCTCCCAGACCGGGGCACGAACCCGTGTCCCCTGCATCGGCAGGTGGACTCTCAACCACTGTGCCACCAGGGAAGCCCCCCACTCATTTTTTGATGGGCCAAATTCTTAGATTATGGTTTCCTTCTTTTGCTCAGAAATCTTCTTAGGAAAGTGATGGATATATCATCAAATTAGAGCCAGCTTTATTTATTCATTTATTTCTTCATGCATTTATTCTAGAAACACTTAAGGAATGCTAATATATACCAAAGAATGTGCTGAGATCAAAGGATACAGTAGGAAACAAACAGTCATGGGACCGATTTCAGAGTGAACATTCTGGTAGTAAAGATGGACATATGACAAACAGTTACACAAAGAATGGGTTATAATTGGGCTAAATGCTGTAAAGGAGAGGTACACGGTGCTCTGAGACTTTATGGGAAGGAGACCTGCACTATTTCAGTTGTTAAATGTGTCAGGGAAAGCACTTAGGTTTATGAAATCTGATGTGGTTTGATTTCAAGGTCACCTGGAAAACTCTCTTAAGCCTCAAAATTCTTCCGCCATCTGCTCATTTACATCCGGATTTAAAGATTTGATGTGCCAGTTCTATTTTTTCTAATGTACAGTTAAATTTAAAAATCCAGGGCTTCCCTGGTGGCGCAGTGGTTGAGAGTCCGCCTGCCGATGCAGGGGACACGGGTTTGTGCCCCGGTCTGGGAAGATCCCACATGCCGCGGAGCAGCTGGGCTCGTGAGCCATGGCCGCTGAGCCTGCGCGTCCGGAGCCTGTGCTCCACAACGGGAGAGGCCACAACAGTGAGAGGCCCGCGTACCACACACACACAAAAAAATCCATTAAACTTAAAAATTCATTTGTGGAATCCCTAACATGACCTCGTATGCCACCATTGGTCTACCTACCACACTGCTGCTCTCACTGCTGCTCTAGGTGTTGATGGCTCTTCTGTCATTCTGAATCCAAGAAACAGAGCATTCCAACTCCAAACAGGGGTATGTCAGCCATATAGCAGCAGGGAAGGAAAAGGCAGTGATGAAAGCTAGAGGAAAGAAATGGGAAAGATGTGGGGGACTCAGTAAACAGAAGAGGTGCAAACTGAGATAAAGAGGAAGACACAAGGAAAAAGGATGAATTCGGTTGGAGAGAAATAAGGTGGTCCTCAGGGAAGCTGGGCTCTGATCATGGGCAGCTTCACTCTCTTAGCAGAGAATGAAATAAATACCCTCCTTTTCCATCTCATTCCATTTATTTCATTCATCAGTAATTTGGGTACAACTCACACACTGTGGAATGAGAGAGGGAGTGCCCTGAATCAACTTCAGTTCTTTCTTGGTGTGTTGAATGTGAGCATAGTTTTCATTTTGAAGTTTTCAACTGTTTTTCTCTTTGTTAAGAGATGGAGATTTGAATTCCTCTTTGGGGCATATCATTCTGTTATGTTTTACACATTTGTAAAGGTACTTGTGAAAAATCATGAGGTAGATTTTTTCACACTAAGAAGTTTATTATTTTCTCTGCAAACATAGATGACTATGTATGGTTGAACCAGGAATCTATCTTGGAGAGTTTGCTGGCTTTTATTTTCTTGGTGGAGGCGGTTAGGGGAAGGGGGTTAGTAAAATGCTTTTTTTTTTTCCTATATATAAATTTTACCATTAGAATGTTTTGTGCCTGTGAACTATTTTTGTGGAAAATTCCATTTTCCTGTTAGTAGTCATTGGCAAAAAATGTGAAACTACTAAGACTCAAAGTTTTATCTTCTGCCTTCCGGTGGAAGAAAGACCAAAAGGAAGCTGGACTTAGTTTGACATAATTCAAACTTGACATCTGTATTAGCTTTCTAGGGCTGCTGTAACAAAGAACCACAGACTGGGTGGCTTAAACAACAGAAGTATATTTTCTCACAATTCCGGAGGCTACAAGTCTGAGATCAAGGTGTTAGCAGGGTTGGTTCCTTCTGAAGACCTCAAGGAAAGAATCTGTTCCAGGACTCTCTTCTTGGCTTGTCGATAGCTATCTCCTCTCTTTGCCTTCACATCATCTTCCCTCTGTATGTATGTGTCTGTATCCAAATTTCCTCTTCTTGTAAGGATACCAGTCAAATTGGATTACAACCTGCCCTAATGACTCAACTTAATTACCTCTCTAAAGACCCTCTCTCCAAAATACAGCCACATTCTGAGATATCAGGGGGGAAGAATATTTTGGGGGGGAGATACGATTCAGTCCGTAACAATGTCCTACATATTATTTCAGTTATATTAACCTGGAATTTACTAAGATTTCAGAGCATATTCTTTTGCAACTGTTGGAGCCATAGGTTAAGTCTATGATCAAGGTTTTTCTTGTAGCAAGTTCTACTATTCTGGCAAAGACCGAACCAGAGACAGAAAGGAAAATTGAGAAGTCAGGCCAAGGATTGGAGGGAGGGAAAATCTTGTTTCTCTCTGGGCTTCAGGGCGGATGGACCTGGACTTTGGGTTGTGGGAATGTATGGCACACGTAGTGGTGAGGGTAAAGAGGAGTCAGTCTTTTGGGAGCAGGTTGGGAGCTAGGCAGCGGGACACTTTAGGAGATACCATTGAGCGTAAGTGTGGGGCCCATGGGCCCCCAGAGTATCACATCTAGTAGCAGGAATACCTTACTGCGTGTAATGTTATTTCCTCCACTTATGCTTAAACTTCCAGTGTCTTGTAAGAAATTCAAGCTAGGTCTCAGTGATGCTACTGAGAATCAAAGGAGAGTTATCCTCCAGACTTGGGCTTGAGTGACATAGGGAGGCCAACACAACTTCCCAAACCTCCTGTGTGTCCTGTGAGCTGCAGCAGATCATGTCTAGGGACTATAGCCTGGAGGCTTGATGAAGAACTAGAACAAGAAGAGCATAGACTCAGAAATAACAGTGGGTGTGTATACTTTGAGCTGCAGTGTAGCTGGTGGCGGTGCTAAGCCATTGTAATTTGGATGTTAATATAAATGTAACCTCGTTTTATTGTCATTAGCAGTGAGGCTTTGGGATAATGTTCACAGAGCAGTCTTTTTTTTTTTTTTTTTTTTTTTTTCAGTACGTGGGCCTCTCACTGCTGTGGCCTCTCCCGTTGCGGAGCACAGGCTCCGGACGCGCAGGCTCAGCGGCCATGGCTCACGGGCCCAGCCGCTCCGCGGCATGTGGGATCTTCCCGGACCGGGGCACGAACCCGTGTCCCCTGCATCGGCATGTGGACTCTCAACCACTGCACCACCAGGGAAGCCCCAGAGCAGTCTTTTTTACAATCAGATGTGTCCATTAAAAATCCTTTACTGGCTATTCATCCATATGAAGGCAACAAAATATTCGAGAAAAAATGAAAACTTTGTAACTAACTAGACTTTTGCAAGTGCTAAAAACAGTTAATAGTCTCAAAGTTTTGAATCTTTAAATAGCAACTCAGAGGCACTTACTAAGATCCAACTTTAGTATACATTGACTACTTCAAGAAGCAGTAATGCTTCTTATTCTTTTCCGACCCAGGATCTTATCCAAGAACATGTTTTCCTTTAGTTATCATGTCTCATCAGTTTCCTTCAGTTTGGAACAGGTCTTCAATCTCTTCCTGTCTCTCACATCCTTAACAGTCTTAAAGAGTATAGGTCTTTCACTTTACAGTATGATTCTTATTTGGGTCTGCCTGATGTTTCCCCATGACCAGATTCTAGTGGAGGATGTCATTTAGAAACCACCATCTGGGTATTCAATGTGATCGTTGCTTCTAGGGTACCCCTGCATCTAGACAATCTCAGAGGATAGAGTTAGGAATATATATATATGTATATGTGTGTGTGTATATATATATATATATATATATATATATATGCATTCACACATCTACATCAGCTGCTATTTCCATATTTATCTGAATGTGTATATTAAGAACACTACAAGTTCATACTGAGGCTTAAATCCCCAGTCTAATACTTCAAGGTTCTTTCTAGTCTCCGCTTTTCCATGCTTATAAAATACCTTCTCAGAGAGTGAGAAACCTGGCTTCTGGTATCCTAAGTGTATTTACTTATTTGCTCTATCAGTTAACTTATTTGCTCAATTTCCAAGCACTCCAGTCCCCTTCCCTCTGCCGCTTCCATGCCATACCTTCTCCTCACCCAGCTTCTTCAGATGTCAGCATCTCTGCCTCAGCATGGGAAGTGAAAGGAATGTGAGAATAAAGGGAAAGTTGGAAAGGGAAGTAAAGATGGAAAGGGCACTTTTCTGTTACTTGTAGCCTAAAGCATGCTAAATGATGCAACCCATAATACACTATTGCGATTAGTTGTTTGCAAATATGTCTGCCCCACTTGATTATGAGCTATGGAAAAGACTCATCTCTATATCTCTGTATCTCCAGTGGTTTCCACAGTGCCTGTCACATGGTAGGTGCCTGGTAGTTGCATTTGGTGCCAGTGACACAAAAATGATTAAGACATAAGTTTTGTCCTCAAAGAACTAGTAGGAATAATTAATACAATCAGACAACCTCTATAATAGATACAAGTGGAAAGTGCTATGGGCATATAGGAAGAATGCATAAGTCTAAATGGGACTTGCCAATATAAATAGAAATCAGAGCTGTCTTCAGATAAATATATACGTTTTAAACATATTTCTTTAATTTGTACAGACATTAACTAAGAATTAGAAGCTGATTGAAGGATTATATGTTCCGAGTGAGTGGGTTAGAATTAGAATGAGGAGCTGAATGAATGCTTGAATTAAAGTCCATGAAAACCATGAGATGCTATCTTCCCAGTGACAAAACCTCTTTTAGTAGCATTTACTTAAAAACCTCAAAATAATTTAGTCTTTTCTAGCAGGAGGAATCAGGACTGATCTCATTTCAACAACACTAATAACAATGGTGACAACTCGCATTCTCGAGTCCTTTAAAATGTCTCTGACTGTGAGCCCTGAGAGGGTAGGAAATGTGTCTGCTGTCTTCATCAAGGCATCCTCCACTCCCAGCTAAATACTGAATGAAAATGCCTTCCCTTGTAACCTTCATCTGGTTTTCTGAATGCACTGAGAATGGCAAACATGATACCCAAGATCAACAGATATCTATTCTCTTTAAATAGAGCTAAGGGCCTATATGTCTGAATTAATATGCCTCCTGTTTGCCTGCTCCCACCTCTAGTTTCTTGAACTGCCCTTTCCTGGGTTTTAAAGACTTCCTGTTGGCTCCACACATCTCCCTATTTTGCTCTTCACTCCATCCCCCTCCTTGTGGACTGATCAATCTCTCTTGATTCACCTTTCTGGCAAAAGACAGTGAAACCTCTCTTTAGGAAGCCGTCTCTGGGTATTCCAGGACCAGGCAATAGGCAGAAAGCAAAGTCAGAGAACAGAGCCTAAAGTCACAGAATGTGAGGGTAGCAGAGCCAGAATCTGATTTTTCAACTCCAGGGCAGTTCTGGTAAACCACACTGAAAAGGAAGCCAGAAATGGCAATTTTCACATTTCTGTAGAATTTTTGGAGAGTCTGGGCCCCAAGTTGGTTCAATTAACTCACATTTATGTGCCTTTAACAACAACCTCATATCCCATGGTTAGACTATACCGTCAGCAAGTAAATCAGTTCACTTGGGTCATTCCTTCTGTCTTTATAACTTAAATAATATGGTAGCTGGAAGTGATCAAGTCTAACAGCAAACATGGAAAAGATCACTCCAAATAAAATATTAACTAATGCGTGTCTGCTGTGTAAGTGGCTTGATGCCTGGTAAATTGCATTTGCACTTGGCCAAATGGTAAGTGATGTATGTTAGGCACAAGAATAATAAATACAAGGCACAATCAATTGAACTGAACTAAAGTGGTGCGGTTTTGAAAGACAACTTAGAGTTATACCTTCCAAACATGGCTAAAAAAAGGACTCAATTAAAAAGTAAATTGGAAAACTATAAAGTAGCTGACACAAATACAAGGTTAAGTTTATGGAAGTTTTAAATGCTAAACAGTTTCCCTCTACAATTCCAATTTCTGCCCACTCTCTGATTCTTCTCGTGCCTTCCATTTCTTTTTATGAGTATTATTACTCAATGGGAGAACAATCAGTTATATCAGGGCCATTCATTGTAAAGTTTGTGTCAATAATTTTTATTGAAGTAGGACAAAAATAGAGGAGTTTGCGTCCACAAGCATGCATAAATAGGAGAGAAAAGCAAATTATTATGCTATCAGGGTACCAGGAGGAGTCTTTGAACAGAAGGGGAAAAAAGGAAAAACTCTCCCTGTGGAGAGAATAGAATGTGCTTCATTTCAATATCTCTTACAATTATGAAAGAGCCACAGCATTCCATGGCTTTGAACAGTCTTTGTGAGCAGAGCTTTGTGTCAGGCCCATGGTTATGATTTTCAGGCCCTGAGGCTGGTAGTTCAATAACGAGCAGAAATAGTCAGGGCTTTGGGGATGGGGAGTGAAGTGAGGGGTAAGAACCGGGATGCTCTAGCCAGAGTGATTGCAAGAAACCCTTCAGGGGATTTTTATTTTAAATATGGATTTTTTGGTACCCTTATGGAAACGAAACCTCCCGGGGCACAGTGGGGAGGCACATCCTAAATTAACTATCTATCCGGTTTCAGGGCTTGAAAATTACAAACATATAACTAATACCAGGCTTGGTGCCATGGAATGTTCTGATTGGAGGGAAATGACAACTGTGGGAAGAATGAGGTGGGCAATGAAAATCTCTCGGTTGGCGTGCTTAAATGGATACTCTGCCACTAGAATGTGAGCTCTTCCAGACAAGGTAGTGTCCTCAGTATTTTTGGATCTCTAGATATCCAGTGTCTGGTATATACTGGCACCTGGTGGGTAGGTCCTTTTATGTTGGTGTGGCCACCTCCAGATTCAGAGCCAGGTAAATTAATGGCAATCACAAGTTTGTTAAGCTGGTTAAAACCTATTTTAAATATCCAGCAAGAGGGTTGGGATAACAGCCAATAAGAGTAATATTGAATGACTAATTATCACGGCCAGAAGTATCATCATTAAGCAAAGCATAAGGGAAAATCAAGGCAGAAGGCTTGGACTCTGTTCATGTTGCTCCGGAGTCCCCAGGATGCTGCACTGTTGCCCCCTGCACTGCCATCTCTCTGTCTAACTGCAAAGCAGGAAGCTAGATCTTGGTGTGGAAGGCTGGGGCCACTCTCTCCTCTTTTTTTCAGAAGGCACACACAAGAGTTCAATCAGAAGAGCCCTTTTGGTGAACTATCAATGTGGCAAGTTGCATTCTTTTATCAGACCTTGGATCTGGTTTGTGTCATATGCAGATTAGCCAGCCCCAGTGTGCTGATCTCAATAGAGTTAACTGTTTATATAAAAAATAAATGCCAACCCCAACAGGCTGACTGGAAGAAAAACATGTTTTCAGGTTAATTTCTTTATCTGTCTAGTACATACCTCTCATTTATTACCAGGTGTTTTTCTAACATTGTCTTTGTTCCTCTGCCTTTCATCCTCTACGGTTGAAGCCTCTTGCTCTTGCTGACAGCTTTGACTTGGCTTTTTAGTTCTAATATTGAAAATCAAACTGACGCTTACTTATTTTTTATGGTTAATTCTTTTCAACAAACATAACACATAAACACAACAGCAGCCAAAAATGTAAAGACCACAGGTCAGAAATCACGGATCTGAAGCTAAGCCACACTACCTGGCCTGCCCCCAGGTATGCAGAGACCAGCTAGCTCCAGATAAGGGTCCACAGGTGAGTTTCATTGGTTCTGCATAGTGGTGTGCGTGTATGAATGTGTGTGTGTGTATGTGTTGGTGCGTATGTGTATTTAGTGAATTTGTTGCTAACTTTCAAAAAGTGAGTAATTTCATATAAAACCAATCTCTGCATCCAGCTTCTTTAGAAACTGACAAGACATATGGATTGAATTGTAGGGTCTCACTTACAAACACTGGGAGTGTACTTTCCATTCTCAGGGTGGGCCTGCTTCATTCCTTTACATTTCCTGCCTGGTTTTGATGGGCTTTTCAATTTGGCACCCCCAGCTAGAAAAGAGTAGCCCTGGTCTCTTGCTTGGCTTTGAAGATCGCTTGCTTTGCTGTCTTCCCTCCAGCTCCTAGTGCATTAGTAAGGATCAAAGCTCTTTAATTAGCAATGAACCCTTGAAGGCAGTGCAGATTCAGATTCAACAGCAATTATCAAGTGTGTTCTAGGGGGTCAGTTACTGTGTTTTCATATACATTGGATTTTCCAAGCTTGAGCTTACTGCATAATCACTCAGTTATCTAGGAGAGACTTAATCTTATCTGATGTCATTCAGACCTGAGGTTAACTTAGACCTTCCATGACCACTGCCAGCAGGTGTCAGCCACCGCCACCCCTGAAACCCCCCAAGGCTTATATGTACAATGAAAAGCTATGGCCGGAGTTGGTAAAGGTCAGGTTAAAGTTACTCTTGAGCTCCCTGAATTAACCGCTAGAGATACCCTAAGCTAATGGAGGTGGTGGGGCCTTTCCACAGGCACACCTCACATCTCCTAACTCGAGACATTGCTGTAGCTCCTGGGGAGCCCTGAGCACTGCTGAAGAAGAGAAGTAAGATGCTGATGAGGGAAGAGTTGATTTGGTACTAGCCAGCCTGTTGGGGTTGGTTGTCTTTTGGGGTCAGGGGAGGTACTGGCCAACATGGGAAGACGATTGTGCAGTGATGGTCTTCTGGACAGGGAGGTTGCACTCAGCAACTTGAGGTGATGTCACATGCTATATTGTGTATCTGTCTTCCATGCTTCCCCACATTTGCCTTTCTTTCCTAGAGGGATACAGTCTTACATTCTACAGTTAAACAACGGCAACACCTGAAATCCTTTGCAAATGGCCTGGTATATATTAGGATAAGACCTTTCCTCAAGAGGATAATGTGAAGGGGAGGAGGTGTTACACGGGGATGGGAAGAGGATGGGGAGGAGCTAAGTGCAGGTCAGGAACTCAGCAAAGCACTTATGGATGGGAGGAGATTGGGTGATGACACCCTGAAGCCAGAGAGATCTTGTAAAAATGCAAAGCTAATCATTTCCCTTCCAGGCTTGAAGCTTTCATGTCAACCCTGTCCAATAGAAATATAAGGGCTAGGGCTTCCCTGGTGGCACAGTGGTTGAGAGTCCGCCTGTGGATGCAGGGGACACGGGCTCATGCCCCGGTCCGGGAAGATCCCACATGCCGCGGAGCAACTGGGCCCGTGAGCCTCAACTACTGAGCCTGCGTGTCTGGAGCCTGTGCTCCGCAACGAGAGAGGCCATGATAGTGAGAAGCCCGCACACCGGGATAAAGAGTGACCCCCGCTTGCCACAACTAGAGAAAGCCCTTGCACAGAAACGAAGACCCAACACAGCCAAAAATAAAAAATAATTAAAAAAAAGAAATATATTATCCATAAATGTGAGCCATATATGTAATTTCAAATTTTTTAGCAGCCACATTAAAAAAGTAAAAAAAAAAAAAGATGGGTGAAATTAATTTTAAGAATATATTTAACCCAATATAGTGAAATATTGTGATTTTAAAACATAATCAATATAACAATTATTAATGCAGTATTTTACATACTTTTTAATATAAAAAAATTTTAAATTTAGTCTGTATTTTATACTTGTAGCATCTCTCAATTCACACTAACAATATTTGAAATACAAGATAGGCACACGGTGTTAGTGCTTACCTTGTTGGACAGCACAGCCTTAGATGGTTTTTATGTGGTTCAGTACGCTCTTGAAAATAAATATAAAACATTTTTTTGTTGAATTGTTTTCCTCTCTCAAACTTCTTGGGTCTTGAAACTATAAATTCCTTTGCTGGAAAACTCTCTCTCTCTCACATTTGCCTGAATAATATTTACTTATCTTTATGTATTTATATGTATATTGATTTGAGTTCATGTTGGGCTTTCCATTTATTTATCTTTATTTTATTTTGTTATCAACCCCATTCTATATGACTTACTGTAGCTCTTCAGTGCATTTTAATATCTAGATTCTAGAGAAATGGAAATCTTCTCTTATTTTTTTCCTTTTCAAAGATTTTTTTAAATGTTTCTCACTTTTTTACTTCCTGTTGGATCTTAAAATCATTTTTTTCCTCTTCCAAACAATACCCATATTAATTTGGTAAAAATGTTTATCTTTGCAAATATTGAGACTTCACACCAAGAATGATGTTATAACTTTTTATTTGACTGTTCAATGTCCTTCTTTTTTGCCTTGAAGCACACTTTCCTATTGCCTTCTGAGATACCGAATGATGAAGGATGGTTTCCCAGGAAGCTGACTTTGAGGCTGATCTCAATCAGCCTGCAGAAGGGTGCTCCTGGAATTGCTACCTATGAAGAAGGAAGAGAATCAGGATGGAGCAGAAAGAGATATTGGGCTCCACAGAGGCTTTGGCCAACCTCATGAGAGCTCTGAAACCCTTTAGAGATGTCCTGAATTGTGGTGAGGGGCATAGTCTTTAGAGCCTCTGGACAACTTTGGATGTGGCTGTCATGAGATGTGGCTGCCCCCCGAGGAGGGGGTGTGACCCCTGGTAAGGTAGCTCTTTCCAGCTGAGGGTAATTTCCTAGGTGGAAGGAATAAATCCTCCAGCCCTGAAGGGGGCTCTAGGTAGCACGACACCCCCCTCTTCTGGTGTACCTCCTACATCTCTGGCTGCTCAGGCTTTGCAGGCATTTTACAGGGTCTTTTTTCCCCTCTACCCCAACTCTAAATATTCAAGTTCTTCTACTCAGTCCTAGGTTCTCTTATATTCCCTCTCAACGTTTCTTCTTCTTCTTCAGTGAGTATTTCCTGAATTATGCAGTCTCCTGCTGGAATCAAAGTTGATTTTAGATGCATGTTAAACTGGAATGTAACTATCATAATAGGAGATTTCACAGATATTACAGCTTTGAAAGAGATTAAAGTGGGTATTTAAGTGAACATTTTGGTACATTTCTAGAAAAAGTAAAGCACATAGATGTGCTACACAGATATGGCAAATAGCATGACTCAGTTTGGAACCACTGTCCTAGGCAATTTCATTCTCTTCCTGGCTTAATATGCTATGATATGCTGACAGCTCCCCTTATGTCTTTAGCTGAAACCTCTCCTTGGAGTTCAGGCTCTTATACCTGACTGCCTACTTGATAGCCCTTGTAGACATCTCACAGCCTTCTTTTTTTTTTTTGTGGTACGCGGGCCTCTCACTGTTGTGGCCTCTCCCATTGCGGAGCACAGGCTCTGGATGCGCAGGCTCAGCGGCCATGGCTCACGGGCCCAGCCACTCCGCGGCATGTGGGATCTTCCCAGACCGGGGCACAAACCCGTGTCCCCTGCATCGGCAGGTGGACTCTCAACCACTGTGCCACTAGGGAAGCCCCTTTCACAGACTTCTTAAATTTATTATGTTCAAAACCGAGCTCTTGAGCTTCCTTCCCCTAAACTCTTCCTTGTCCAGTCTTAGCCGCTTCACCAAGACCCGTGTTGCTCAAGTCAGAAGCCTGGGAGTCTTCCTTGATTCCTTTTCCTCTTTCACCTTGCACATATAATCCTGCAGAACTCCTTTTGATTCTATTTCCAGGCTGTTATGTGAATTTACTTTCGTCTCTCTGTCTCCATTTTTGGCACTTTATTTTAGGCAATGATCATGTTTCTCCTGTATTCTAATCATACTGTCCTTCATGGTCTCTGATCCATAGTGCCTGCTGAGCCAAAGTAAATTTTTAAAACCATAAGCCTGATAACAGAATCTTCTATTACCCATCAGTGGCTTCCCATTGCACTTCAAATATAATCCAAGCCGTTTAATGTGGTCTCCAAGGCCACACTCATTTACTTCTCCAGTTCCATCGGGCACCATTCATTCTTCTTGCCCTCTGATCTCTAATGCAATTGGCCTTTTTTATCTGTTCTTGGAACACATCTAGCTCTTTTTGAACTCAGGGCTTTGCTCATGTTGTCTCTTCTCCCTGAAATACTGTTTTTCTGGCTCTTTGGATGATAGGCTCTTCCTAATATGTCAAGTCCCACCATAAATGTCATCTTCTCTTACTCTCCTGGCCTGGCCATCCTGTCTAAAGCAGCCTACCTCCCTGTCCCAGCCTCTGGGTTATGCTTTAGCTCCGCCCTCTGTTTAGCACTGCCTCTAATGTTTATTGTAATTTTACTTATATATTTATTTATTTGCTTACTTGTTAACTGTCTTTCCCACTAGACCACAAGCTCCCTGAGAGTTCTCCATTGTATACCTAGCACTTGTGACAGTGGCCAGCAGAGTAGACTCTCAAAATATATTTTTCAGTGAATGAATGAGTAAATAGCATAAAAATATTGTTGAAATATTCTGTAATACCTCACAGAAATTTTTTTTCTTCTCCTAATGGAGGCATTGCTCTTTACTTGTGAGGAGAGATAAAAGTTTGTTCCCTGTGTGGCCTTGGAGGCAGGCTCATTCCCCTGTCTGGTAGCTTTGCTATGAGCTGTCAGCAGGCCTGTGCTGGCTCAACAGTAGGACAGCAATATCTCTGGCTGTTAGAGACACTGTTGATTTTCAAGATCTCCAGGCTGAGCACATGATGCCTCAACTCTCTGTCTTTTATAATAAGGCTGTTTCTCAAAACACATTTATTTCTCTTTCTAACTATTATACTCCAATAAAGATGTTAAAAAACAAACAAAGAAACAAACAAAAAACCACATTTAACTCACATCATTGCAAAGACAGTTGGTGTTTCCCTCTGCCCCTCCTCCCCCATATAAATGAGCGAGGCCATGCAGGGCTCTCTCCTGGAGCTGAGTCCAGCCTAAGCATGGTACTCACTGTGATAATGAGAGCTTGGGAACCAGATGGATTCTGCTCACTCTGCTTATGTGCCCTTGCACTTAGAACAGCAAACTCTTAGGTATATTACAAGAGATTGATATTTGTCATTTCATTACTAATGGGATCATTTTCCACCACGTATTCTAATTCATTGCTACTGATATATAGGCAAGCTATCGATTTTCCACATTTTTTTCTACTTGGCTATCTTCCTAAACTGCTATTTGTTTAAATAGATTTTAGTTGATTTGCTTGGGATTTCTGGGTAAAAATATAAATTATATCATCTGCAAGTAATGAATTTTTTGTCACCTTTCCAGCAATTATGCATCTTATTTCTTTTATTGTTGTATTTCAGTCTCTAGAATTTACAGAATAATGTTGAAGTGTCAACAGTAAGCATCATTGTTTAATTTCTAATTTGAATGGGAATGCCTCTAGTGTTTTACTGTTGAATAGGGGGTTGATTGATGCTGTGTAGCCTTTACTACATCAGGCGTACCTTCCTATTCTCTTACTTTACTAAAAAAATTTTTTTCAATACGTTATTTTCAAGGGTTAGATTGCTTACCTTTAGGCTCAGTCTGCTTCCTTGCCACTTCTTCCTCTTGGTCCCATTTTATAGATAAGTGTGTTTTTTGCCCATGTTTCTGATATTGGAAACTTAAGATCCTGCTCAACTTCCCTCTTCTCAAGATTTCCCAAACTGGCCCACATGCACCTGATTTTCGGACCTTTTACCATATGAGTTACTCACAGAAATACATGAAGAGTCCCTTAGAAATATAAGGCCGACTTGAAGTCAGTAGTGATTGACCTTTGTTCTGAGGGTGTCACACTTGGGGACAGGGTGGGGGTACCCATGCTTTCCAGGTATCATGGATTCCAAGACTTCTGTCTCTCAAAAGAAATTCTATAATTTTAGAGTCATGAAAATAAATGTTATTCCTGACAGAGCATAAGCACTGGGATATGAAGTTTGTTTTAAAGCAGTTGCTCTAAGGGATTTCAAATGCTCATAGTCTCAAAATCATGAAGCAAATGTCAGCTCCAAAATCCAACATGGGAAAAATATGACCCACCCGTAGGCATCAGTAGCAGAGCTACTGAGCAATCCCGGGAGAAGGTTCTTACCTGTAATCCTTGTGAATTACTGTGTTTTTGACAATCATAATGCAATAATTTCTGTTGTGGGTTTATTGTCATGCCAACAAATTGCTCTATGGATGGAGTAAGCCAGCTACTTTCAGAGCCTCAAAGGTTTATTTCACGACAACTAGAAGCAGGAGGGAAGGAATGTAAACTTCTTATCTATGTCTTCACACCTCTCTCCTAATCTCTAGAGACATGTCTCCAACTGCCTCCTGGGTGCTTTTCATTAACTGTCCCCACAGCTACCTTCATCTCAATCTTGATTTTTCCCTCCAACTTGCTTCCCTGCCCTATTCCTTGTCTGGTTATGGCAGAGATTGCTTCTTATTCCCCAGGATCTCCTGTAGCCTTCTAACATAACATAGTGATAGAATCTTTAGCTATTAACTGGGCACTCCAAGTAAATCTCTACCTACTTGCCTCCCTTGCTTATTCTTTCTAATATGATGCAAGTGAAAGGGTCATGTGACAGCTTCTGAGAACCCCTTTAAATGAGTGTCATTGAAAGCATTTTTTCTTTTTCATCCATTTCTTTTTTCCTGATGGCCGAAATGAGGAGATGATGGTTGAAGCTAGAGCTGGTGCAGCAACTTGAATCATGAGGTGACCTTGGGAAGAGAGTCCTTGCATGGAATCAACAAGATCAAAGGAGCCTTGGCCCCTGACGCCGCTGGGCATGTATCAGTCCTGAATTGCCTAGCTCTAGACTACTCTTGAGAGAGAAATAAGCTTCTGTGTTGCGAATCTCTGCTATTTTTGGTTTTCCATTATTTGTAGCTGCCCCCTAAGGCCCAACAATGACACAAGATGAGACGCTTCACCATCATCATTCTTCTCACCCTACACAGAAATTCAGAGTCATTCTGTTACCTAATTGCTCACTGAAGCCTAGGAGTTCGAATTCAGAGATGTCTCTTGAATCTGGCCATACCCCACTTTATCACTAACATTATTTTGACCATCGGCTCTTGTCAGGTTTGCTGTAGCACACTGAGTAGTTCACTCTGTTTCCAGGCTCTTCTCATTTTACTGCATCTGTAATGCTTCCTAACAAATGAACATCATCATAGTACTCTTTTGCATCCATGCCCAGTATCCTCAAGATAAAATGGAAGTTTCTGTGAATGTCATTCCAGGCTTTGTGCCGTATTCCCCAAACTTACTGCTCCAGCACCTTCCCCTGCCTGTGCATAGACACTTTCCACTGCCAGAAATTCTTTTCAGCTTTTCTCTCTCTAGGAAACACCCTCTTATCATTCAAGATTCAGCTCATATATTGTAGTCATAAAAGGTAGCATTTTTTTGAGTGCTTACCAGATTCTGGACACTGTGTTATAAACTTGATATATCTCATTTAGTCCTTGTGACAACCCCAGGAGATGGGCCATTTATTATCATCCCCATTCTAAAGATGAAACAAAGAAAGATTAAATACTTTGCATAAGGTCATATAGGGCCAGTCCATATCAATGGTTTATCCCACCTAAGCAGGTACATGTAGATAGCTTATTGAAACCTAAGCACTCTGACTCCAGAACTCATGCTTTCAACCATGGCGTTACATTCCCTCCCTATTATTGTGTTTTATTCAGCTGCCCATATGTAACTTCCTCCCTGCAGCTTTGCCTTATTGACTCGGTCAGGATTTAGTAATTCTTGCCCGCCTCTGTGATTCTATAGTATTTGTTCATACCTAATAGATGGTCTGCTAATGATTTTTTTGTCTGCCTTCTCCTCTAAGTGTGTAAACTTCCCAGACCGGGGTTATGGCTTCTCTATTTTTGTTACCCTGCAATTAAATACAGTTCCTCATCCTAGTAACAATCACAATAAGGGTTGTAAAATTAAAATGTTTAAGCCTAAAGAATAATCGAACATGACTATAAAAAACCCCGGCTCTCTTCATATATATGAAAGCTTTTCTTCTTTTTCTCAGCCCCCAGCCCACAACTGCAGTTGTGTTCATCGAACATTTTAACCAGCTTCTGAATTAACCTTTACCTGTAGACTGCCCCCTTCACAGCACTGCCCCCTCATTCCTCCAAGTGATCTTTTCACAACATGCATGATCATGTTGCTCTCCTGCATACCATCCTCCATGAAAGCTCCAACGTTCACATTCACCATAAAATTCAAACTCCCAGGATGACAGATAGTGCTCTCAAGATCCGACCCTCCCTACCTTTCCAGTCTCAGTTTTACCCACGCCCGAATTGGCACTTTTCTCTCCAGCTGCACAGAACAACTTATGGTGTCCCCTTAAAAGCCAAGTGGAATCATTCTTTCTTGCCTTTACCCACACTGTCTCACCGTCTCCATCAGTGTTTGTCAAGCTCTAATGTGCTTGTGGCACACCTGGGGGCCTGGTTACATTGCAGGGTCTGATTCGGTAGGTCTGCGGTGAGTTCTGATAGTCTGCACTTCTCACAAGCTCCCTGGGGCTGCTGGTGCTACTGATGCTGCTGATTTTCAGGCCCCACTTTGAATAGCACAGATCTAGAGGCACCTTCTCTTCTTCTTCTTGGTAAGTCCTTCTAAACCAGCACACAGAACACAGGTTTCGCCTTTTACAGGAATCACGAGACGACTCTCTGTCTAGTGAGAAGAGACAGTAAAGTTCATCTTTGTATTCTCAGCTTCTCGCCCCCTACCTGGAACAGAGTGAGTATTCAACAAATTCTTGCCAAGTGAGTGCTGACTATTGATTTCTTGGGCAAATGTTTATGGAATGGCAGCCTAGGCTAGAGAAATGTGCATGGTGTCGTGATACACAGTCTGACCCACAAACTAATAGCTTGGAAGCCTCTTCTACGTGCAAAGAACTGTGACTGGTGTTTGGGGGGCAGAAAAGAGAAAGATACAGTCCCTGCTCACAGGGTCATGCAGAGAAGCTGGGGAGACAGACCAGCATCTAGATCACTGTACAGTGTAGCATGATACGAGGTACAGCAAAAATGATTTATCAATGGTGAACAGTCTGAAGAGGTACCTGTTTGTTCTTCACTGGCATTTGAGGATGTGTTTGTGGTCGTATGAATTGAGACTGCATGAAATAGTAGACGCCCGACAGGAAAATGGTGGAGGGAGATATTTCAGAAAAACGGCAACGGGATGCCGAAACTTCGCAGGCTTTTTTTCTCACTGAAACTTACATGATTCAGTGGTGCTTGTTACTTGTTACTATGGGAATGTCCATTGTCACTGCAGCTTTTCCCTCCTTTCTCTTGTTACTCACATCTCAAGTAAGTGAGTGCTGTGTTATCTTAGGGCTAATCTTGAATCTGCTCTAATTTATTTAGAAAATAATTCAAAAACAGAACACTCATACTATGGTTAGTAATAAACAGTGTATGGGATTTCTCATTACTGATTGGGATATAACAAGGGCTTAGCACCGCTGCTGAGAACCCATCAGTAAATGCAAAGAGGTGCGAGAGTAAGTGCTTTCAAGCACTGTCAAGAAATAAAGTGGGGCTTCCCTGGTGGCGCAGCGGTTGAGGGTCCGCCTGCCGATGCAGGGGACGCGGGTTTGTGCCCCGGTCCGGGAGGGTCCCACATGCCATGCCGTGGAGCGGCTGGGCCTGTGAGCCATGGCTGCTGAGCCTGCGCGTCCGGAGCCTGTGCTCCGCAACGGGAGAGGCCACAGTAGTGGGAGGCCCGCGTACCGCCACAAAACAAACAAAAAAAGGAAAAAAAAGAAAGTGGCAGAACAGCGGAGTGGTTACGAGTACAGGTCTAAATTCTGACCTTCTGGGAATAACATCACCTTGCTGCTCACTACCTGTATGTCCTTGGGCACAGTGAGGATAAAGCTAGTTTTATCCGTAGAACTTTGTGATAATTAAATGAATACATACAAGTAAAATGCTTAGACTGGTTCCTGGCTCATGACACACATGCAGTGATTGTTAGCAATGATTATTGCAGCAACTCAGGCCCCTCTGAGGAGGAAAAGGGGGGACTATCTATGATTACAGTGGGACAACAGGGAGAAAACGAGACATGGGCAAACTGGTTGTGTAGTTATTCTAAGTACAAGGTATGATGAAGTTGGGAAGGTGAATTGGGCTCATTTTTTGCTTGTTCATCTCTTGGAAGCTTAAAAAATTAGGTCTGTTCTGTCAGTGTTTAAAACGTGGACACTTGAATGTCTACCACCTGGTTAGAAAATAATAATAATAATAATAATAGTAGTAGTAGTGGTAACAGTAGGAGGAGTAGTCATCACTATTTACTGAGTAACTACTTTGTTCCAAGTTCTGCACCTACATTCTCTCTCTTTTTTTTTCTTTGTGGTACGCGGGCCTCTCACTGTTGTGGCCTCTCCCATTGCGGAGCACAGGCTCCGGACGCGCAGGCTCAGCAGCCATGGCTCACGGGCCCAGCCGCTCCGCGGCATGTGGGATCTTCCCGGACCGGGGCATGAACCCGTGTCCCCTGCATCGGCAGGCAGACTCCCAACCACCGCGTCAGAAAGGAAGCCCCCTACATTCTCTTTGATCCTCCTGTTGACCCTGCAAGGTGACTTCTATCCTTGTATTCATTTCCTGTGGCTGCTGTCACAAATTGCCACAAACTCGATGGCTTAAAATAACAAATTTATTCCCTTATAGTCTGGCCATTACAATTAAGGTGTCTATAGGGCCACACTCCCTCTGAAGTCTGTAGGGGACATCCATTCCTTGCCTCTTCTAGCTTCTGGTCGATCCAGGACTTCCTTGGCTGTGGCCACATCACTCCAATCTCTGCCTCTGTGGTCATATTAACTCCTCTTCTTCTGGGTGTCTTCTCCTCTGTGTGTCTGCCCCCCAGTTCTCTCCACCCCTCTTATAAGGTTGCATGTAATGATATGTAGGGCCCACCCAGATTATTCAGGATAAGCTTCTCCTCTCAAGATCCTTAACTTAGTCATATCTTTTGCCAAGTAAGGTAATATTCACAGATTCTGGAGACTAGGGTGAGGGCATATCTTATTGGGGGCCACATTCAACTCAGTATAATTCACATTTTATAGAAGAGGAAACTCAGTCTCAGAGAATTTCATTCAGTGGCCTGAGATTGCTCAGGTAGCAAAGGGATGCACCACAATTATCAATATAAACTGTTAAACTTGCAAGTGCAGGTTCCCTAGTGGGGCTTTGAGGCTCCTGGACTGTATGGATATTGAACAAGAATATGTAACATTGAGTTCCACCCAGCGAAGACTCAGTCCTTACCAGAAAAGGAAACTGGCAGAAATTCACAACAGATACTTGCACCATGTTCTACTTCAATGGTTGTAATAGACCAGAGTCAAGTGGCATTAAAACTCAAAGCAAGGGGAGCAAACATTCCATGTTAAGTTTTTCTCAGAATAAGCTATGAATCCTAATCACAGGGACAGATGCAAGGGGATTTTGTTATCTTTCATATTTTATATCAACTAATTTTATGACAATAACCCAAGAGATTTTATTTTACTTCTTCTGTGTGTTCTGCTCTACATTGTCAGCCTGAAAGCTGATACAAGAGAGGGACCTAGGGGAACAAACCTCCGCACATGTACTGATGTTGCTGGATGAAGGAGATGGTGGATATGAGGTGGAAAAGAACACCATGGTGGTTTTGAGTTTACCAGATTTCTTTGGAACTAGAACTGGCTCTCCCCCAAGAGTATTCCAGTATAAAATGTTCCATTCCACTCTAAACAGATACTTGGAAAAAGCCATACCATGAAAACCTGACTCAGCCAAAGTGAAATAAATATACCTCTCTCCACGGCCGTCTCTGGGTCTACTCAGATCCCATGTCCATTCTGTGCTTCCCAAGCACACTGTGCCCAGGATAGCATCACTTTCCTCTCTCCATTATCTCCTGGCTTGCCTTGATTCCCTATCAGACTGTGAGATCACTAGGATATTGAAGTTGTGTCTGGCACATACATGTTGGTTGAATTAAATAATATATTGTTTATTCTCAATGCCCAGCATGGTTCTGATGCAAAGAAAGTACAAAGTAAATATTTTGTGAAGGAGAGACTGAATCAACCAGGAAGACAAAGTTAAGAGAGTAACGGTATCTAGAGAAATTCGTTTAGGAAAAATTGAAAATGGGGAATGAGAGGAAAAGCCGTGAACAGAGTGAGCTGGCTGGAGGAATACACAGAATACTCGCCTCTGATTGTATTCCTGTAGCTGCCAGTTCACCTACAGACACACAGCATGGGAAAGTAGAGAGGAGGGGTGTCCAAGTGGAGAAAAAGACCTACCCAGGTGGCAAGGGGTGAAGGTCTCTATTTTATTGGAAATGTATATGACTAACCTTGCCTAGAAAGGAGGTTGATCTGCACACTCTGTCCCTCAAAGCTACAGCAAAAGTCATCGGAAAAGGTGTGTACGCGATGAAAGTATATGATAAAGGGTACCTCCTCTGAACTTTGAGTATGTCAAAAACTATGAGTACCAGAATTATGTTTTCTCGTTTCCCTCTTCTTTCCATCCCAGTCTCAATGCAGAGCAGCTCAGAACACAGAGACTGAACTCGCTAAACAATAACTTCAGTGTGGCCCTGTCCTGAGTTATGGACACAAATTCCATGACTCCATGGGGCTCAGTCAGTGGGGTAAGTGGGCAAGCATAGGAAACCCTGCAGATTCTTCACCTCCTGTCCCTGTGATTCAGGCTGTGGGCTGCATAGCTGCTTCCTTCATTGTCAAGATGCTTTTCTTGGAGGACTACACCAAATGAATGACTAGTGAGGAAAAAGCTAGAGAAGATGCTTCGAGTCCTCCAGGAGCCCACCCGTCTCTGTCAGCTTGATAATATTTACAGCACGTGAGCAAATAATACTGAGGCTGCATTTGCAATTGCTACAAGAAGTCTTATCTTCAAATGAGCATTCTTACCTGACCCAAAGATCTCTTGGGAATCTACATATTTACTCCTATGAGGCTTCCATTGCTCAAAAACATTGGTGCAAAGTTCTACTTGGGACTGGACTTCAGAGTGTCTGAAAATCACTTTCACATTTTGGATCCCAAACTGAATTTTAGTGAGCTTAAGCTGATTACTGTTCGTGGCTTTCATTGCATCCCCTATCAACTGTCAGTAGCAACCTGCTTCTCATTTGGGGCATCAGCCCTTCCCCATTTCATGCTGTCCTTCAAAAATCTCCTCCACCCAGGCTGGCCAATCAGAGAATTCCCTTTCCCTGGCCACAGGGGTTCAGTGATGGCAAGGCTGTTATCAACTAGGACCACACAAAGATAAACACCAAAATCTGTGTGGTAGTAACGTGCTAGATGATCAGAAATAAACATTAGAACTGGGATGAGGACGGCAAAATCAGTCAATTCAGAAAATTATCTAGAGAGGAACTCATCAATTTAAAATCGAGAATCCTATCTTGCCTGCTTTGCCTATGGAAGGATTTGATCCAAACTAAATAGAGCAAATCCCCAGGATACTGGCAGACACCTTTCAACAGCTTATTCTTAATCCTTTAAGTCAGTGGTTGATAATGTTCTGGTAAAATGGGTACTTTTGCTCCACCCCTTAGGAAAAAGTTAATTGTCTTGTAGGTTGCAAGGAAAGCAGAGACAGTAGGATCCAGTTTATAAAACCGGACTGGAAAGAAATGCAGTTTGATTTTTTATTTGCTACAGTTGCTACTGTGTTAACAGTTGCTTCTTGGCAGAGTATAAGGAGTATAAAGAAAGCCTAAGGTTTGTTTCTCAAGAAATCATACAAGAAACAAAAGAAAGCTGTTTTCATAGTCTAGAGTGGTTTTGCCAGCAATTATGTTTTGTAAAATATAAATAATGCATTCTGTTTCCAAAAGGCCCTGACAAACTATGATAGAAAAAAAAAAATCAAATCTCTTCTTTTGGTTTTAGGGTGGCGAGTTTCATGACGGAAATAAAGTGGGTCTGTGTTCTCTAAGTAATTTATTACTGCATCTTGGAACCGCAGCACTAATGGGCTTGCTGCCAGGTATTCGGAGCGGCAGTTTGTCATGTCTGACTCTTTAGTTCTTTCAAGCAATTGAAGAAATGGCCTTCTGCAGGCTGTCAGTGACAGATTCTAGCTCACTCACATAGATAAAGCTCAATTAGCTCCTGGAAAAAACATCATTTAAGAATGCAATGAGCTGCACCGTGAAAGATAGGTAGACAACGGCCCAGAAACAAAATAAAATGTTACTGTTGAGGGGAGGACGTGCCCACAATGAACAAGTGTACGGCTGTTTTATGGGGCAGTTCCAGCCTCTGAAAACAATGGGATGGTAATTTTTAATTACTTCAAGAGTCAGGATAGCTCTTTGCTTCAGAAGCAAGGTAAGAGTAGCAGTCCTGAAGAGTTGGCAGGTCGTTCATTCATTCATTCATTCATGGCAAAGACTTATATTCTATAACCTGTAAGCAATTCTGGCCTAGAATAGAGGTACCAAAGTAGCCTCTCACTGGTTAAGTGTAGCCTGCCAATGTGTTGTTTCAACCACATAGTATTTTATTTTATTATTATTATTATTATTTAAATTTATTTTATTTAATTATTTAATTTTGGCTGCGTTGGGTCTCTGTTGCTGCACGTGGGCTTTCTCTAGTTGCAGTGAGCGGGGGCAACTCTTCGTTGCAGTGCGCTGGCTTCTCATTGTGGTGGCTTATCTTGTTGAGGAGCATGGGCTCTAGGCACGTGGGCTTCAGTAGTTGTGGCACACGGGCTCAGTAGTTGTGGCTCGCAGACTCTAGAGTGCAGGCTCAGTAGTTGTGGCCCACGGGCTTAGTTGCTCCGCGGCATGTGGGATCTTCCCGGACCACGGCTCCAACCTGTGTCCCCAGCATTGGCAGGCAGATTCTTAACCACTGCACCACCAGGGAAGTCCTCACATAGTATTTTAAATGTTGAACTAACTTTTAAAAATCAGAGTATTTTACACACACAAAAATACAGGCTTTGACATCTCTTAAAATACTGAAACACCTGGAAACTGCATATTTATTTCTTTGGGGCAAAAGTGACTTATGCTAAGTAACTACTGCACCCGGCAGGAAAGGCAAGGCTTCCTCTCTTCACCATGGTCCCCATCGAGCTTGCTTTACTCATTTCTGCTGCCTACCTTGCCCTGGTCTAGACAGAAGCCTAGTCTGAGTTTGCATATGTCTGATCTCCAACAGTGATTCTGAGGACCTCCTGTGTCAAAAGCACTTGAAATTCTTATTAACAGTGGAGACTCCTGGGTCCCTGCCCTGAGCTAAAGAATAAAATGCATGGATGTAAGGCATGGTAATACTTATGCATACAAAAGTTATTGGAATAATTGATATCAATGACCAAATAGAATTACAGTCTTTAAAAAATGGATCAAAATGCTAATATCATAAATGGACTCTTGTCTGAACCCTACATAGGAATATATTTTTTCTTCTGATTACATTACCTTACTCTTAATGGCTACTTTTTTCCTAAAAATGCCAACTAGCCAAACTTACCCTACTAAGAACAAAGTCAAACAACTTAGTGTCTGTTACTGACTTTGGCCAAATTTTCAATTTGGAGATAAAATCCACTACGTTTTATGAACTAATTTGTTCTCCGTGCAAGTGGCTGAACTTGATAGCTATATTTGTTTCTGGCACCACTAAATCATAGTTACAGGAAATAGTTCTAGAGTTAGAATTCAGTTGGCACAAAGCCTACATGAATTAATAAAAACTCTGTATCCCCCCCCACCAGGCACTCTTCTCTGACTTCTGAAGGTCATTAGCTAGAAAGAGTCTTGAATATCTACTGTAATAATGATGACAATAATCCCTCACTCTCAGATACATTATCCCCTTTGATTCTCTCAGTCACCCTGTGAGATGGGGACAGATGAAGAAATGAAGACTGAATTCATAGTGCAGATGATGGTAGAGTGAAGAGAAGATTCTTAGGTTTTACAAATTCAGGGTTGCTTTTGTTCCATGACCTTGGATCCAAATTCATAATATGAAACCTATCCCTATTAAAATATCCTTGTAGGTTTATCCCAACTAGGTACCATACCTTGTGCAATAAACCCCTAAGGATCATCAACGGAATCTGTTAAATTGCCTGAAAAAGCCCCAGATTATGTCTTGTTCACGACATAATCCTGCAGACATCATCATTATCATGTTCTTTGGTGAGTGACACAATTTGCATTGTAGATTTAAGGTTCTAACCCCTTTCTGTGTATTTTTTAAAGAGATTGCCTCATCTTCTTATTCCTTGATATAGGCAACGCATCTGCTAGAAAAAAACGATAACAAATCTGATAACTTTTGTGTGATCTCATCATTCAACCTTCTTCCAACATCCTCCCATCATTCCAGGGACACATGGTCCTCTTGAAACAATGATCTAAGCATTTGGAATTGTCAGAGGTTCTTGGTGGTATTGACTCTTCTCCCAGTCTTCAGGAGTGGCCTCATCTTTAAAAATGCATATTTTGGGAGCTTAATGCTTGAGTTCATATTTGAGAATGGAAAGGAAATAACCAAACGAAAACTTGAATATTAGTCACGATAAAACCTTAACTTGAAAATTTCCCAAAATGCTGACTGTGTGGGCTGTAAACATGGGCCAAGAAATCATCCCTCCTCCCTTCCCCACCTCGTAGAGTACACTGGCCTCTCTCCAGTTTTTGACTGGCACCTCAACAATTAAACATCAAATGCTCTTTAAGTTTGGTTTTTGGAGTCAGGCAGTCCTGGACAACTTCTGAACTGCCAATTGGGAACTTTGTGACTTTCAGTAAGTTAAGTAACCTTAGTTTCATCATCTGTAAAATGGTTTGGTGAGAATTGAGATCACACATAATAAGCATTGAGAATATGCACATTTTAAGTACAAGGATATGTTAGCTATTATTCTTGCTATTCTAGGAGAGTTAAAATTTGGTTGCTAATGTCTGTTAATGCCCTAGTGAAAATGAATTTATTCTTTCCTCAAGAAAGAATGTGAAAGGAAGAATAGAATGCTGGGCAGATAAGTTTAGATGGGTTGTAAAGGAGGCAAGTCCAGTCCAGATTGTTCCAGAGGACAGAGTCTCAGCTTACTCATGAGACTGTGAATAAGTGGGCTCTGGGGGGACATGCAGGGACAACAAAAGCAGGACAGGGGCACAGTAGAAGGGTGGAGTAGATTTTACACAGTGTCATGATGGAGTGAAAATAACTAAATTGTGTCATGAGACCCACCTGAGTTGGTATTCTGGCTCCTAACACCCAATATTAACATGGCTTTCTGGAGATTTAGTTTCCTCAGTTGCGAATTTTAAATTATTTTGAATTGCAGGATCACTGAGAGAATTTGCAGTAATATGTGCAAAGAGCCTGTGGTGGGTACCCAATAACTTTAGAAACAGCTGTGTGGCTTTTTTGGTTTTTTTGTTTTTTCTTTGCAACTTTGCTGTGGGCTCGCTTTTGTTCACAGAACTAAAAAATATATATTAGGATTTGCAGGGTCCTCTGAATTCCTGCCTCTGATTCTAAGGCTAATCTCTGGGGAGCCATTGCTTCAAAGGGAGCCTCATCTGCCATTGGCTCAGCTGAATGAAAGGACAGCTAAAGAATTTGACCCAGTCTTTGGGAGAAATGAAGATGAGCTAATATATGTAAAATATTTATATTTATTAGGTGCCTGCTATGTGCCTAGAAATAAGCTAATTAGTTTATATATGTTATTTTCATTTGAGCCTCATAGCAATTCTAGCTCAGTTTATACAGGAGGAAACAGACACAGAGAGGCTTCCTAAATTGTCCAGGGTCACACAGATTGTACGTGACAGATGTGGAATTTAAAACCAGGCAGCCTGACCCTAGAGCCTCCTCTCTAAGCGGTTTTTGGTCAGAAAGGCATTTTAGCCAAAGAGAACTACCCTTTGCTTTGTTATGATTCTGACGGAATTGCTGGAGTCAGCAAACTTTTTGCCATGAAAAGCTACTCAGCGATGTCAGGAGAAAAATGAGGTTATAGATCTCTTCCTGTCTGGGATGTGTATTTATTGTACAGTAGGATGTAATCTAAATTATTCACATTTTATGGAAATTTTAGCTTCTGTAAATCTGAGATTTTAGGACTAGAGTTATGTGCAATAAAGTTCTTATAAAATCCATTTAAAAGATTAATGATAGATGTATTGGTAGAAAATTAAATCTTGGTATTTTATTTTCTCCAGTTTTCTGAATCTTCCAATTTCATTTGCAGGGATTGTCTTTGTGACAAAGTCTTCTCTTTATGTCTCTTGGGCAAAGCCAAGTGCAAAGCGGCTTTCTCTGATGGTCCGGTGGATGTAGAACCTTCTCTTGGGAAGAAGAGATCAGTTAGTTCTTCTTGGAATAGCTTTCTTCTAAGACCTCTTTATAAATTCTCCTTTGCGGACTTGGAATCAAACATTCTGAGGTGAAATCTAGTCTCCAGCACTTATTTGCTGAGTGAATTGATGGAGATCACGAAACTATTTCTGAGCCTCTGTTGTTTCTTCAGCTGCAAAATGAGGATAATGCATCTTATCTCACAGGTGGTCATTAGAATTAAATAAATACCAGTTGAATGGGAATGGAAAAGGTGGGTCTTGAAATAGAAACAAGTCAATATGTAGAGAAACAAACACCATCCATATCGTGGAATCACATTGTTGGTTGATGGGTTTAACACATGGAGAGTGCCAGATAGGACAGTTTCTTCCACTTAATTTCGTCAGCTCATTCATTGAGAGCAAAGGGAATATTTCATCATTCATTCATCTCATCTCAATTAGCACCAGTTAGATTTTTCCTTTGCACTAGGCGCTGGCTTAAGTGCTGAAGATCCTCAGGTGAGTAAGACATGGATTCCCTGAAGGTTCTTGAAGGCACATCATAGCCATGGTGGGAATGAGGCTCTAGAGTGACCTTTTCAGTTGAATTGGTTATGATAAATGGAAGCCTGTCAAAGTTTAAAAGAGAGTATATGTTCCTTCAGTATACATTTGCTATCATGATAAAATCTCTTAGTATGTAATTATTCTTTAAAAGAAGTTGTGATTGCTGATGGTATGCAGGTGAGTTGAGAGGTTCAGGGAAAGCAGGGCAGGAAAAACATGGTGGAAAGGGATCAATGAAGAGGCAGTCTGGTGCTGAGGATAGAACATGGACTTTGGACTCAGACCTAGATTCAAATCCTGACTTTGTCAACTCCTGACAAATTCCTTCCTAGAGATATTTTCCCATCTGTTAAATGATGGCTTGCAAGATTGTTGTGAAGATTAAATGAGATAACATATTTGAAAGACAACTGTATCTTATTTTAAGAAGCACAAGCTATGATGGTATGTGATATACAAAGGTCATCACCATGTTATTAAACAGAACGCTCCTATGTCAGTCAGCTCCCACCACCTCCATCTGTTGAAAATATAATCATCCTCAAAAGCTTAGAGCAGATCTCATCTCTGTCTTGATTTTCTCCAGTCAGCTAGGTCAAAAGTGATCTCTTCTGTATCCACAGAGTATCTGTTTTCTATCCCATGTATTATAGGTTTTCTCACATGCTATCTTAATTGTAGCCATAAATCTACTGCTTCAGTAGTCTCACTGCTTCATCTGGATTGCAAGCTCCCAAGGGACAGGCCCATGTCTATGCATCTATGTCTATCATCACTTAGCATAATGTCTGGCACATGGTAGGTAATTGATGAATGTGGGATAAATGCAGCAGAACTATTTATAAAGTAGATCACAGCCACCAGGCAGGAATTTTCTCGTATTCTGAGTTTTTCCCCTCTCTATTCACCACCCCACCCCTCAAAAAAACCATTTGTGTCTTTTCTTTCGTTGTGGTGGACAAGGCTTTACTCCTGCAGCTGGGGCTGGTCCCTTTTCCTGTGCTCAACACTCATCCTTCTCAAGAACCACACTCTATCTCTGTTTTCTCTCCTTCTTCTCTCCTGTATTTTTAACTTCTTTATGCTCATCACAGTGAAAAGAACAGGGTCTTATGCAGGAAAGATACTCAATAAACGTTTGCACAAGAAATGGAAACAATTCTTTGGTTTAGGGAAGAATTTGCCAAAGGATTCCTTTAAATTGTGTGTTCCTTTGGTACAGTGATCTTCAAAATTTTCAGCTGTAAAACCCTTTGCTCCAATGCATTCTTACCTGAAGACTCTGTTCATAACATGTAAAAGCCCAACTGCTTTAGTTGGGTGGAGACAGGCAGAGCCAACAGAGGCCTGAAGTTTAGCACACTCCCTGCCTTTTCCCACTTCAGTGATAGAGCTTCCATGCACGGTATTTGGCATACCATGGGCACATTAAAAATGAGATTTTACTTATAAAAATTAATAACCACAACTTTTGAAGCTTATATCACTTGCATTTAGATAGCTTGATTATCATAGGCTGTTTCTCATTTCTACAAGTTGTTCACAATGTTGACATTTACTGCCATTAGTGGGTAGCTCTTCTATTTGGGTCAGCTTCAATAGGAGGAGTATAACAATGAAACACAAAGTGGTGTCTGAACTCTCCTCTTACTTGCGAAGGGTTGGCAGGGCAACGGAATGGAGCTGTTCTCATCGGGTCTCACAATATAAGCAAAGAGTGATAAATACATTGCCATACAGGAGAAAGAAGAGTCGCTTCCATTAATCCCGCTCCTTTGATGATGAAGGAACACAAAACACCTCGTACACATTGTTTTCTCAATCCTCGAAGACGTTTTATTAAGACACAAAGCCTCATCAAACCTACTTTTCTTTGCTTCCCTATTAAACCACCAGTGACTGCATAGGATGAATTTGGATGATGTTATTTGCTGGTTGCTAGGTTTTCTCCCCTCCCATTGCTTTCATTTGTTCCCTCGCTTTTGCTCCTGCTGCATTTCCTTTGTTGGGATGCCTGATGAATATTTGTAATCCTTGTGTCAGATTTACATGAGCCTGGGTCACCATTAGAGCTGCACAGCAAAAGAAGCTGACAGAAATTCATATAAGTCCCCTCCCAGAAAGCTAAGGAAACATGTCTGTTGGACACTCTAGTAGCTGTCCCCAACTCCCCCCTTTGAAGGTGGGCTGGCTACAGTGAATCAAAAAAGATGATTTGTTTACAGTAAAACAGCCTCTTCCAAGGCCCACCATTTTATTCCAAAATTTACCAGTTTTATCTAGCCTCCAGCCTCACCCCTCACCCCTCCCTGCCTCCGAAGGAAACCTTGTTTCTCCTGCTTGAGAAGGGAAGAGCAACAGGCAAGAATAAATGCTTGAAACTTCTGTCCCTCTCAAGTCCAGATTTGTTTCTGTCTTCTTTTACCCTTGTTCTTTTTCTACTTCTTTTCAGAGGAGAAAGGTTCTTACTTCATTATCTTGATTCTATCTCTTCCTGCTACCTTTTGGACCCCATCTACCAGTTATTCTTTTTGACACTTCAATTTGCAATCTCATCTCTGGCTTGATCTCTTTCTCTCTGTCAGTTCCTAAACTGAAAACAAATTGTGTGTGTGTGTGTGTTGGCTTCACCACCTCAAAGCACTAGAAAATCTCTTATCTTCCTTTTAATGCCAAACTTCTCCAAAGAAAATCTCCTTGTAATTGACACCACTGTCTCACCTCCCAGCCAGTCCTCTAGATGTGGCTTCCAACCCCACTGTTATGCAAAACTTTCCCTACTAATCAAGGTCACTGGTTGCCTGTTTATTGCCATGTCCCTTCTTTCCTTCTTAGCCCCAAACTTATACAATCTCTGTAGTATTTGGCACTTTTAACCACTCTTCTTTATCTTTCTAAAAATAATTTCTCCCCTAAATATTGTATAGCCACATTGGTCAGGGACCTGCAAGGGGCCTGCTCTCTCAAGTAGGGTAACTAATGATGGTGAGCGAGAGACTGTTTACAAAGGTGTGAGCAGGGTTAAGAGAAAACAACAGAGGATTGTGAAGCTCATGGGGGCTACAACATCCTTGAACAATTACTCACCCCGCTGCCACACCCAGGCCTGAAGGGGCAACAGGGAGCTCTTTTAGAAGTTGAGTAGCTGATGTGAGTTATGGTCTTTGGCAAAAAATATAGCCAACATTGGCTACCTGGCAGGGAAAGACCCAGGGGAGTACATACTCCAACCTTACTCCCCTCCCCTCATCTGCTATCTGTGGTCATGGCCAAACTCAACTGGCAGCTAGAGGGATGGCATCGGTTTGATGCAGTCCCCAAAGACCAACTTCCTCGGGGCACAGAACACAGCAGAGAAACATAAACATAGGGTAACTGAGGTGACACATTGAAAATATCCATCAGAGTAAACATGAATGCATATTTACAAAATAAGTGTAGAATATAAAGAATAATAACACAACGCCTACCTTTATAGCCTTTCTCTTACCCTCAGAGTGAAAGATGGCTTCAGTGCTCTCCTAACCTGGATTTCCTCTTTCACTTATTCGTTGGCCCCTGAGAATCGTTTACCAGCTCATTGATACGTATTATTTATATTTTGTTTTCAGTAGAAGAGTTCCTCAGGGTATCTCGTCTGAGAATCTGCTAGATACAGAAGCTCCTTGTCCCTTTTCAGACTGCTTTTTCCTTGACTTCTTAGTGTGGCAGGATGGAAGTTTTACCTTGCTCTCTATTGCACTTTTTATTCTCACAGGTAGGAGAATTTGTCTTTTGGCATTTTATAAGACAGAGTAAAGAGAGATTTTTGCAAACGTATCATGTATCAAAATTATGCTTATGCTTTGTGAGCTTCTCAATGTGAGCAAGAGAAAGGTTTCTTTGTCCTCAGGCCTCGTCACTCTTTGAAACTTCTATCCTGTAATTTCTTTTTTGTTATTCCAAATCTCCTTCAAATTCTCCTTCTCAGAAATGCTTCTTTGCTTCATATTTCTAACTCAGTTTCATCCTCAAATCAAAGGCTTCCTGTCCATGTACACTAACTTCTCTCTTTCTCTTTTATTTTTTTAAAAAAATTTGTGAGCTAATTGAGTCTTATTTCATCCCTAGAACAACTCCAGGTGGTAGGTAGAAGACGGGATACTGGTATTAGCTTTGTATAAGAAGACAGCAAGAATGAAAGCACTGAGCCTGTGTGTGCCCAAGGTTAAATAGATATCTAGATGAATTTTAAATATTTTGACTGAGAGGGAGTAGAACAGCTGTCCATAAAATTAAAAATCATTTTTTAATTTAAAATAAAGAGCAGCAACAATCTCCAAATAAAGTTAATAGAATTTTTTTAAATGCCATGAATATGTTTTTCTAAAACAACCAAGCAAATCTGTGAATTTAGGTAAACATGCCCAGGTCTCCCAATGCCCTTGTTAGTTTTATGTGCTTTAGGCCACTTGCTTCCCTTTGTAAACCCAAATTGTCAATCTGACCATTTCTTAAAAATATCAGATATATTTTAAATTTAAAAAAATACTCACAAAAAATTTCTTTGAATTCCAAGCCAGGGTGAAACTTAATTGCAGTTATAAACCCTTCAAGCATTGGTTTATCTGGAATTGCCAACATAACCCCATGTTCAGCAATGCAAATGACACAGCTATAATAAAAGGAATAAGAAAGGTTTAAATATGTTGTCTAAGAACTTGAGCACATTGAAAGTGATTTATGAGCAAGCAGATTAAACATTTAAATGCCTTTCCTAGCAATTGTATATTTTTCAATACAACAAGTGCTCTCATATATGATTCTGTATTCCACGACAGCACTGCTTCTGACAATGTAAGTCCTTTCTGAAAGGGTAACATTTCCAATCCAAGATTAAAATCTTGGAAACTTGTCTACAGAAAAGGATGATTATATGAGTGAAACAGCAGCTATCAAAGAAAAATGCCTTGAAAGTAATTTCTGTAATGGTCAACTTCTAGAAATTTTCTCTTCCCCTTTTACTCTTAAGTAAAGGGGTTGGCCTGAAGGTCATTTTAATATTTTGGATAAGTACAGTTACAAACCAGAAATTCATGAACACAGGAAAAAGCAAGTCATTTACTACCACAAAAATCAACTTTTTACATTGCCTTTCTTATTTCCATTTCTAATGCAGACCATAGGCAATATTTTTCTTTTGATGAATAGGGGTTTAAGCAATGAGTTGACAATAAACCCTTGAATTTCGTGAAGCACTAAAAATTAGAGGATCAGAGAGTCTTAAGTTTCCTTGAGTATATTTCCATACTTTTTTCCAATGTTACTTTATTTAATCTTGCAATACTCCAGAGACTAGAACTGAATGACCTACTAGGTCTCTTCCATTTTTTTCTTATAATTATTTTTCTGTTTAAGATGTGGGTGATCTCTTTAATCTCTGGTGTGCCCTTGGCTATACTGCAGGTAAATTGGGGTGATTCTCAGTTTTACTAGCTACACAGGATGGAGCTTTGTGGACAAAAGGGTATATCTGAAAAAGTTCAAACCATTTTTACACTTTTATTACTGTGATATTTCTAAATTATTTTATTCCCATCACACACTATGGTAGCTAAAGTGAATTTCAAAATCTAATTTCTTATTTTTCCTTTAGTTAGATATATCTTGCCTCTTTTTTTTTTTTTTTTTTGCGGTGCGCGGGCCTCTCACTGTTGTGGCCTCTCCCATTGAGGAGCACAGGCTCCAGACACGCAGGCTCAGTGGCCATGGCTCACGGGCCCAGCCACTCAGCGGCATGTGGGATCTTCCCGGACTGGGGCACGAACCCGTGTCCCCTGAATCGGCAGGCGGACTCTCAACCACTGCACCACCAGGGAAGCCCTTGCCTCTTTAATACTCCTTTCTTCCCTGAATACTCAGCGCTTTCCTTATCACTGTTCTGAGTTCTTCAGATCACAAATACACACGCACACACACATACACACACACATTCTGTTTCTTCCTCAAAACTTACATTTTCATTTATTTGATGATCAATCAAGTATCATTCAACACCTAATTATTAACCCTACTACTCTCTGCCATGCAGGCCCTGTGCTGTCTCCAGGGGCTGTGGAGTACATGTCTAAACTAGACATGCACTTGTTTTAGGTAGCATAAAGGAGCATAAAGCTCTGATAAAGGAGCTAGATGTGTTATCAGCCATCAGACTCCAGAGTGATGATCCTAGAAGAGGGGTAAACAAATGGGGGAGGGAGGCTCATAGAGGACCAAGGTACCCAGTCTCAGGGGTCAGAGAAATCTCCCTAGAGCAGCACTTCCCAAAGTGTGGTCCTTGGGTGAAGCATCATCATCACCTGGGAACTTGTTAGAAATGCATTCTGAGGCCCCATCCCAGGACTACTAAATCAAAAACTCTAGGGATGGGTCTTCTGTCTGTTTTGTAATAAGCCCTCTGGGTGGTTCTGATACATGCTCGACTTTAATAACCACTGCCTCAGAGGTAGTAACAACTTTATAAGGAAAAGATGCTTTCTTTACCATCAGACTCATTTACGTAATTGATACCTCCTGATAATTAAGTCATCTAAGATCTCCCATTGTTCTCTTTATCTCTAAACTGTACCAAAAGAAAAAAAAGAAAAAAAGAAAGAAAAAGCTTCCATTTTAAACAAATATTACTTACATATACTTTCTCTATCCAGCACACATTTAAATGGTTTAAAGGTAGAAGACAAACAACTAATTACTTTAGAGTTGCACAATGCAAAACAACATCATTAACAACAACAACCCATTTCTATTGAAAGCAAAATAGGCAGAATTGTCCAAATTAATCAAATGGGTCTTCCTGGAAATCTAGTTTGGTTTGTGAATGTGAGAACATCTGTGTCCTAGTACCCAATATTTTGGAGTACTGTTCTGACTATTTCTGGGAGATAATGGAGCATTCAAGTTTCCATTCTTATCCCTATGGCATAAGAGTAGAATTCACTATCTTCTTGCCCCATACCCTCTTCTCCATGGGAATGAAGGCAAATGGAAGAAATGAAATAAACTAAACAAGAGCTGAACTAATTAAGTGATGTTTTAATTATAGTTCTACATTATAAGTAGAATGATAGAATTTATTTTTTGATAACAATATATACTTATCTTTGTGTATGAGAACCAACTGTATACAACTACTTGTGAATCATGCTATAAAGAATTATTTGGAAATTAAATGGGCATCTTAAAAAAAACTCAAAAGTTGTTCATTGTACAATGGTAATATGAGAGTTTTTCACAATTTTCATAAACATTATGCTAATATATTATTTTTTCTTACTTAATAATGTTATTAATAATTCAATATACTATTATAATGATTCAGATTATGTCATGTTACAAATCATTCCCTGAAATATAACTACAAATCTGGTGGGTCACTAAATTCTTTAAATATCTCTCATCATTCTTAAAAATACACCCCTGTACACACAACAGCGTTAAAGTTATTCTTAATCTGTTCACCTCATCCTGATTTATTTTAAGCTCCATCATCCCTTTTTAAAAAAATTTTATTGAAATATAGTTGATTTACAATGTTGTGATAGTTTCAGATGTACAGCAAAGTGAGTCAATTATACATACATATATATGTTCTTTTTTTACATTCTTTTCCATTATAGGTTATTACAAGATATTGAGTATAGTTCCCTGTGCTATACAGTACATCCTCATTGGTTACCCATTTTATATATAATAGTGTGTATATTTTAATCCCAAACTCCTAATTTATACCTCTCCCCCTTCCTCTTTGGTAACCATAAGTTTGTTTTCTATGTCTGTAAGTCTATTTCTGTTTTGTAAATAAGTTCATTTGTATCATTTTTTTGGATTCCATGTATGAGTGATATCATATGATATTTGTCTTTGTCTGGCTTACTGTACTTAGTATGGTAATATCTAGGTCCATCCATGTTGCTGCAAATGGCATTGTTTCATTCTTTTTTATGGCTGAGTAATATTCCATTGCATATATATACCACATCTTCTTTATCCATTCATCTATCTATGGACACCTAAGTTACATCCATGTCTTGGCTATTGTAGATAGTGCTGCTATGAACATTGGGGTGCACGTATCTTTTTTTTTTGCCACGCTGCACAGCTTGTGGGATCTTAGTTCCCTGACCATAGATTTAACCCGGTCTTCAGCAGTGAAAGTGTGTAGCACTAACCAATGGATAGGCAGGGAATTCCAAGGTGCATGTATCTTTTTGAATTATGGCTTTCTCTGGATATATGCCCAGGAATGGGATTGCAGGATCATATTTTAGCTCTATTTTTAGTTTTTTAAGGAACCTCCATACTGTTCTCCATGATGGTTGTACCATTTTACACTCCCACCAACAGTGTAGGAGGCTTCCTTTTTTCTTCACACCTTCTCCAGCATTTATTATTTATAGACTTTTTGATGATGGCCATTCTGACCAGTGTGAGGTAGTTTTGATTTGCATTTCTCTAATAATTAGTGATATTGAGCATATTTTAATGTGTCTTTTGGCCATCTGTGTGTCTTCTTTGGAGAAATGTCTATTTAGATCTTCTGCCCATTTTTTTATTGTTTGTTTGTTTGTTTGATATTGAGCTGTGTGAGCTGTTTGTATATTTTGGAGATTATTCCCTATTGGTTGCATTGTTTGCAAATATTTTCTCCCATTCTGTAATTTGTCTTTTTGTTTTGATTATGGTTTCCTTTGCTATACGTTTCTATACACTAACAATGAAAGATCCAAAAGAGCAATTAAGGAGACAATCCCATTTACCATTGCACCAAATATAATAAGGGATAAACCTACCTAAGGAGGCAAAAGACCTGTACTCTAAAAACTATAAGACACTGATGAGAGAAATCAAAGATGACACAAACAGATGGAAAGATACTCTGTGTTCTTGGATTAGAAGAATCAATATTGTCAAAATGACTACCCAAGGCAGTCTATAGATTCAATGCAATTCCTATCAAATTACCAATGGCATTTTTCCAAATAGCCAAAGCAATGTTGAGAAAGAAAAACAGAGCTGGAGGAATCAGGCTCCTTGACTTCAGACTATACTACAAAGCTATACGTTAAAACGGTATGTTACTGACACAAAAACAAACATATAGATCAATGGAACAGAATAGAAAAACCAGAAATAAACTCATGCATCTATGGTCAATTAATCTATGACAAAAGAATAAAGAATATACAATGGATAAAAAATCTCTTCAATAAATGGTGCTGGGAAAACTGAACAGCTACATATAAGAGAATAAAATTAGAACATTCTCTAACACCATACATCATCTCTTTCTTGGACTTTTTCAATACTTGCTAACTTGACTCCCAGCCCACTGTCTTTACCCCCCCACCCCATTCTAACCACATCATGACAAGGTTTATCTAACATGCATATAAATCATATTATTCTCATAATGAAAATTCTTAACTGTCCCTCTGTGGCATAAAGCCTTTTGTAATCAGGTCCTTGTTGATGTCTCAATTTTCATCTTCTCACGCTTCCAACTTCCCTCTTCTCTAAAGCAATATAAACTTATTTGCAGTTTTTTGAAATTGCCAACTGTTTTCTTGCTTCTGTGAGATTGAGACTGCTGTTTCCTCTACCTGGAACACCCTCCTTTTCCTAGAAAGCCTAGATAACTCATACCCATCATTCAACACTAAGCATTTTCTCTTTTCTTCCAGTAAACTGGACTCCTTCTTATTTGTTTCCTTACAAAAATACAAATTTATTTATTATTATTGTATATACACATGGCATATAAATAAAACATATTGTAGCCAGAATACACAAGCTCATACTGTCTTTAAGATAATGCTCTCTCTGGGTGGGGAAGAGGAAAACACAACTATATAATGATTTATTTTGTAAAAAGTAATTTGAAACAAATGGCAAAATGTTCAAATTAGATAAACTTGAGTAGTGGATATATGAATGTTGGTTCAGTTTTCTCTGTACTTTAAAATATTTTCAATATGTTTCATGATTTAAAATAAGTTGAAAAAATATAGCAGCTTATAGTTAAATCATGGGATAAATAACCAAGGAGGTTGGTAGAATCTTTGCTTTGGGAGATTATAAAATCTACACTTAGAAAAAACTTTAAGATTGCAAGATATGGGTTCCAACCACTCACTGGATATTTGTGTTCCAGTCCACACTTAAATTCATTTATAGAAAACTCAGCATCTTTCTGAGCCCATCTGGAATTCCTGCTCTGTCCCACTTCTACTTCTTTGAAGGCACTGAAGTAACTGTGGGTTTTCTCTTTTTAATATTTCATTCTGTCTTCTCAGTATGATTTTATTGATGTCTTTTCATCATCCTGATCACTCCTTTTAGGATATAATCCAGAGTTTCTCTTAGTGTATGGAGCAGAAAGTGAATGCAGTCTACATAGAGAAGAGCAGAGGCATTGCCTCACTCATTTTAGACACTTTATTTGTCTGACATAATCTCAGGTTTACTGAACACTTTTGAAAATCAAATCACACAAGTGGAGCATTTGAAGGTTGCTGCTGTCAAGTCTGATTTCCTCCATTCTCTGTAAACTTGAATCACTAGCCCTTGACACAGGGCTAGCATAAGAGGTTGGGAAAAAATTGTTAATTGAATTAAAACAATTTGTTGAACGTATGCTCAATCATTATTTCCTTTTGGGTACTAATTGTCCGTTGGCTATAAGTCTGTACAATTGTAATATCATTTAGGCTGCTTTTCCCCCATCTTGCTCTCAAGGGTATCATGAGAGAACTTGTCAAAAGCTTTTCTGAAATCTAGTTACACTATTTCTACTCTATTTCTCTGATCTCCCAGTGCAGTAAATCTGTCACTAGGAAATGAGGTTAGTGTGACAGGGCTATTCTTAGTGAGCTCATGCTAAGTTTACCACTTCTTTTTCTAAGTGCTCAGAAGCTATTGTTTAAAAAAAAAAATTGTTCTAGAACTTTGCCCAGAGCAGATGTCAAGCTCAGTGCTCTCTAGTTCATGAATACACATTCTTCCTCTTTTTATAAATCCAAATGACACTTGCTTGTATCCAGTTTTCCAGGAGCTCATTTCCTCTGCAGGATTTCTCAAGTGCACTGACAGTGATTCAGCCATTTCTGTAAGTTCTCTGAGGACACTGAAACATACTCCTGGGCCAAGAGTCTAGGATTCATTTAGCACAGCACTTCTTAATCTCCTCATTTATTTAAGAATACATCTATCATCTATTTGAGAAGGGAATAGGAAATTGATTAGAGTAAACTGTAGTTGAGGTCCTATTTGGTTTGATGGTCAATATCAGAGTGAATCAAGTCAAGAGAAGAAAGTGTTATTAAAGGGTTTGTAGCATATGCAACGCTATGCTAGGTGCTGAGGGATGACAAGATAAAGACAAAGCCCTGGTCTTATAAATTTGGTAGTCAAGTTGAGGGCCATAAAACTTGTAATAACCCATAACCCATATGGTTTAATTTGGGAACAAAGTGGGCCTTCAAAGGACACAATCCTGGGCTTCCCTGGTGGCGCAGTGGTTGAGAGTCCGCCTGCCAATGCAGGGGACGTGGGTTCGTGCCCTGGTCCAGGAGGATCCCACATGCCGCGGAGCGGCTGGGCCCGTGAGCCATGGCCGCTGACCCTGTGTATCCAGAGCCTGTGCAAAAGGACACAGTCCTTGCCATCAAAAGGAATTAAAATTAACTCAGGTTGTCTCCTTACATTCCTTAACACTGTCAAGAAGGTGTATGAAAAAGCTTTTAAGGGTTGCAATATAGCTACAGTGTCTATTGGCTGCTTTGGTGGCCAGAGATTGTTAGTGAATTCTAAACCTAGGTGTACGCTAAAATGAACCTTCATTTGTGGTGAAATCTGTATTTGAGATGAAATTTTTTTTTTTCTTAACTGGAGTTCAGTCAAAAGAAATTTTATTAACAGTTTTACTGAAATATAATCCACATACCATAAAATTCATTGAGTTTTGCCCCGTGCATTCATCCTGGCTGCCTGCGGGCTTGGACTTAACTGTGCCTCTGACTGTGCACCCTCCATTGGCCTCGCTCGGTTCTAGGTTTTACTCTTTCTCTCCTGCCTCCCCCTAGATCGATAACTGTCCACCCCACTCCCCTGTTCTTCCTGCTAGTTCACTGTTTCTTTTAGTGGTGACCTTAGGATTTTTAATGTGCATGTTTACCTTAAATTCTAGGTTTCACCCACCTTAGAAATTAACTTCGAATAACTCAATTCCAGGCAGCCTGAGGACGGCCCCGCCGTCTCCCAGTTACCGAGCCCATCAACTCCACTCCAACGCAGGCCACAGGAGCTGGCTGGGTTTTGTCCTTCCCAAGTGAGTTTGGGGCAGACACAGCAGTTCCCGCTCCTGTGAACACGGGGGAGGAAGAGGGCGCCAGGGAAGCCCCCCCAAGACGCCCCCTCCCTCCTCGCCGCTCCCTCGCCCCCCACCCCGCAACTTTCAGGGAGCGTTCCGGCCTCACAAGAGGAGCCTGGAGCCCGGATGTGGGTCGCCCCTCCCCCAGATCCGAAGGCTCTCAAGCACGCGGCGGCGTCTGCTCTCCGCCGGGACCCTCAGGCCAGGCCGGCCCGCTCCAGGTCCTGGGGCAGGATGCGGCCCTTCCTGCGGGCCTTCTCCAGGCGCCGCTCGGCCCGGGCCGCCTTCTTCCTGCGCAGGTTCTGCCGCCGCCTGTCCTGCCGCTGCTGCATCTTCCCCAGCACGTGCGCCGTGCGCTTCTCCCACTCGCGCTGCCGCTGCACCCGCCGCTTCTCCTTGCGCTTCAGGGCCTCCTGCAGCAGGCGCTCGTCGTCGCGGATCTTCACACCCTCGGCCTTGTACAGCAGGTTGGTCCACTGCATCTTGGCCTCGAGCTCCCGGGCCTGGCCCGCGTCCTGGTCCCGCAGCTCCTCCAGCTGGGCCCGCCGCGCCTGCAGGCGCTCCAGCAGCTTCCGGTAGTTCCTGCCCGTCAGCGGCGTCAGGTTCCCCTTCAGCCTCTGCCTCTTCTCCTTCCTGCGCTGGGCCTTGCTGCCCGGCTCCTCCTCACTCACCTCCACCTTATTGAACAGCAGCCCCGGCCGGGCCTGCGCCTCCTCGCGCGGCGCCTCGGGAGGCGGCTCGGCGGCCTGCGCCCCCTCGAGGGCCTCGGCCGCCTTCTCCTTCGCTCTCATTTCCCTGCGCTTCCTCTTCTTCCGGTCGCGCTCCTGCTTCCTCCGGCGTCTCTTTTCCGAAGCGGTGGGAGACAACTCCTTGGCGCTGCCCTGGCCCCGCGCCTCCCGGATCTTCTCATGCAGGCGCTGCCGCAGAACGTCCAAGGCAAATAAAGAGCCAGGCTCACTGGCCAGGCCATCCGCAGGGGCCCCAGTGGAGCTGGAAATCTGTATTTGAGATGAAATGTTGATATGCCAATAGGAGAAGAAAGGGGTATTGGTTCTACTGCTAAGCCAGCCCCTCATGCTACCAGGATTGTTGGGAGAGGAGAGGGTATAGGAGTAGAAAGCAGGACAGCAGGAAGAGTAGCTGATGAAGAGAGCAACAATGCCTTGGTCCTTGGGATCTTTCCTACTTGCTACCTCCTATGCAAAGAGATTCCCATTTATTGAACACCTTCCTTGTGTTCGGAGCACTGTTAGGTACTTTGCATACTGTATTACCATCATTCCTCCACAATCCTGTAAGATAGTCAGTAGTATCCTTTTTTTTTTACAAGTGAGGGAATTGAGCTCAGAGAGGTGAAGTCATTTGCTCAAAGGTCACACCAATGCTAAATGGCAGACCTGGGGTTTAACCTCAGATGCATCTGATTTCAAAGCTATTTCTTTTTTATCACATGACACTATCTAGATTAAAACAAATCAGGACTTGAAGAGACTTTTCTTCTTGTCCTTATAAAACGTCTTGTCACTGAAAGACAAGGCAGAATTCCATGCCATGTTTCAAATAGATTGCCATATTCTGCTAGTTTTATTAAATATACTTTAACTTTTTTTTTTTTTTTTTTGCGGTACGCGGGCCTCTCACTGTTGTGGCCTCTCCTGTTGCAGAGCACAGGTACTTTAACTTTTATATTATAGAATAAATACAGTCTAATTATTTCAATGAAGTAATGTCATTCTATTACCATGTACAGGTGAAATGTATTTTCACAAACATTCTATTTGGGACATAATATCAAGAAAGTGAAATCTGCAAAGATAACTCCATGCTACCTGATTATTTACTGCATGAGAACAATGCTTGGTGAATGTCTGGCCCTTGGCTGAACTGACTTTCCTAGTTATTAATGCAACAGGTGCTGCAAAATGTGAACTGAAGGCCAATTTTTGTGCAGAGGATAAAATGTGAAGCAATAGATAGCTCAGGAGAGGACATGCTATATGGGGATACAGTGTCCCTGCAAGGGACAGACATATATTGCTGAGCAAGGGCTCTTCCAGAGTGCCCTGGCAGTTAATCCAATCAGAACTCTGTTCCCTAAATTGAAGCAGGAAAAGAACAGCAGAAAGATAGAGCACCCATAACCTAGAGCTGAAAGGTCCCCAGAGAGAACACTGCAGGAGGAATAAGGCTCTTTTTCTCTTTGTTTCTATTTGCTTCCTTTACAGGAACTTGGAACGCCTGGTTGTAAGGACTTGGGTTAAAAATGCAGATGTGTGAGTGAGGATTATTAGCTTTTGGGAGGTAACCGACTGGAGACAACTAGAGATGCCAGAATATTCCTGTGTGGGCATAAAAGCTCTGTGTGTGTGTGTGTGTTGAGGACGGTGTTAGGAAAGGGGCAACCATTTTCAGATGGCCCTGACCATCTCCTACCTGGAGAGATTTTTGTAAGGAATAGGCAATGGATGTCTGGACCATCTCTCAACAGCATAGTGATGCTGCAGCCTTTACACTGGACTTTGTCCACTCTTATGCCTATTTCCTCCCCTAGCCCCCATGAATGCCTGTTGCCTGGCTATGACATGACGCTTCATAGTTCATTCTCAGGCAACATACCTGACAGTGACCTATGTGGAGTTTCACATAGTGGGTCCCATCCATTCATTCATTCAGTCATCCATTCTCAAACATTTACTGAATTTCTACTGTGTGTAGGTAGCAGTTCTAGGCACTAGGGATTGATATCAAGTTAAATACCTCTCTTAAGACCTCATGATGTCATGGAGGTTTGAGCCATGTGAAAAACGACTAATAGCCTGAGGATAGTACCATAACACAGATGCATAAAGATACAGAGTTGACACAAAGGAGGGTATGGTTAATTATGCTTGCACAAGGCAGAAAATGCTGCAGAAAACCTTCATGGTTAAGATGCTAGATTGTTTTGGAATCAGACTCAATGAATTCAAATCCTGGTTTTGTCACTTTTGAGCTAACTAAACTAGAACAAATTACTTAACTAATCTTGAGTGGCCTCCACAAAATGCATGACCGTTATCACATGGGTTCTTGTAATAATTAAATGAGATGATGTCGGTAGAGTGGTTTGTAAATGCCTGGCATATAGAAATTACTCAGTAAACTTTCATTATTATTATATTATTATTGTTATTTTTGCTATCATTAGTTGTGAAAATAATAAGGCTTCCCAGAGGACATATTTCAGCTGAGACTGGAAGGGTAAGTTGTGGTCACTAGGCCAGTGATGGGAGGGTAGTGACTGGGGTGGGGATGGAGAGGACTTCGCAGAAGAGGAAACAGGATATGCAATGGCCCAGGGCCTCAAAGAGCATAATATTGATAAATATGAGGTAGTCAGTCAGACAGAATTAGTTTAGGTCTAAGCACTTTATTTAGTTCTCTATTCTATTACTTATCATACTACCTTGTAGTTGTTTGGATGTAATCTGTCTTTCTTGTTTCCTCACCTGGTGAACTACTCATTCTTCTGGTTCATCTGTTTCTACTGAAGCCACCTTTGCTGTAATATTTCTGGGTTCCTGAGGCCAGCTTACTTGTCTCTCCCTCTGTCCTTGCCCCCATCACACTGCATTGTGATTACTCGGTGGATGTGCCTTTTCTCCTCACCAGGATTCTAGGATGTCTTACTCATCTTTGTCTATTCAGCACCTGGAATTGTGGACCTGTGAAGACTGTTTTTTTGTTAATTAAAAATAAAGCAGAATGATGAGAAATCATCCATAAGAATGGAATATCTTATTCTCTCCTGGTAGATCTGAGTCACTTTGAAACAGAGAAGTAACCTGATTTCTAACCCAGCTGCAGAGCTTCAGATGGGCTTTTTAAGACACAACTTTCTACATTTATATGAACATTGTAGTATCTAAGGAAATAGAACCCTGAGACCACTATGGAACCCAGGCTTCAGGTTAATCATTTATATGTAATCCTGCTTGGTCCTGAGCCTATCAAAAATGCTTCATTTTGGGCCTCCCTGGTGGCGCAGTGGTTGAGAGTCCGCCTGCCGATGCAGGGGATACGGGTTCGTGCCCCGGTCTGGGAGGATCCCATATGCCGCGGAGCGGCTGGGCCCGTGAGCCATGGCCGCTGGGCTTGCGCATCCGGAGCCTGTGCTCCGCAACGGGAGAGGCCACAACAGTGAGAGGCCCGCATACCGCAAAAAAAAAAAAAAAAAAGAAAAAAAAAAATGCTTCATTTTTACCTGCCTTGCATCTTCTCCCCAAATCCTATAATAGCTCTATTCCTTTGGCTGATGAGATGCCCAGTGGTTCCTCTTCATGTGTGGTCTCTTTGCTGCAGTTAGTTAATAAGGAGTGTCCCTGATGGTCTTTATCAGATGAGGTTTAACAGTCTTATGGACATAGGAATCAAGAAATGTGTATTCTGGACCTACCTCTTTACTAATGGAGAGACCCAGAGCCAGAGAGCAGTTGGTTGAAAAGGTAGGTTCTGTTTAAGTCTGTCCCATATGGATACTTCCTAATGGTGTAACCTAGACAAGTCCCCTGAGATCTCTGAGCCCTCAATTTTCTGCTTTATAAAGTGTAGGCGATAATAATATTAATTTCATAATCAGATAAAAGAAATATGATGGTTAATATTATGTGCCAGTTTGACTAGGCTATGGTGCCCAGTCATCTGGTCAAATACTAGTCTCCATGTGGCTGAGAAGGTACTTTTTAGATGTGTAGACTTTGAATAAAGCACATAACCCTCCATAGTGTGAGTGGGCCTCATCTAATCAGGTGAGGATCTCAAAAGCAAAGTCTGAGATTTCCTGAAGAAAAAGCAATTCTTCCTTCAGACTGCAACATAGAAAACCTGCTTTCTTTTCCAGCATGTGGATTTCAGACTCAAAACTGTAATGTCAACTCTTTTTTTTATTTTTAATTTTTTTAATTGCAGTTTAGTTGCTTTACAATGTTGTGTTAGTTTCTGCTGTACAGCAAAGTGAATCAGCCACGTGGATACATATATCCCCTCTTCCTTGGATTTCCTTCCCATTTAGGTCACCACAGAGCATCGAGTAGATTTCCTTGTGCTATGCTGTTGGTTCTCATTAGTTATCTGTTTTATACATAGTATTGTATATATGTCAATCCTAATCTCCCTATCCATCCCACCCCCCACTTCCCCCCTTGGTATCCATATGTTTTTTCTCTACGGCTGTGTCTCTATTTCTGCTTTGCAAATAAGTTCATCTGTACCATTTTTCCAGATTCCACATATATGCATTAATATACGATATTTGTTTTTCTCTTTCTGACTTACTTCACTCTGTATGACAGTGTATAGGTCCATCCACCTCACTGCAAATACCTCAGTTTCATTTCTTTTTATGGCTGAGTAATATTCCGTTGTATATATGTGCCACATCTTCTTTATCCATTCATCTGTCGGTGGACACTTAGGTTTCTTCCATGTCCTGGCTATTGTAAATAGTGTTGTGGTGAACATTGGGGTGCGTGTATCCAACTCTTATCTGAATTTCCAGTTTGCCAGCCTGCCCTATAGGTTTAAGTCTTGGCAGTTCCTTAGGAGTCAATTCTTTAAAGCCTCTCCTCTTTCTCCGTGTGTGTCTCTCTCTGTGTCTCTCTCTCTCTGTCTGTGTCTGTCTCCCTCTCTCTATATATATATGTGTGTAGAGAGAGAGAGAGAGAGAGATATGCACACATTTTCTATTGATTTTATTTTTATTTCTCTGGAGAACTTTGACTAACACAGGGAATAAAGCGCTTGGTACACTTGCAGGCACATAGGCCTCCATTAGTATGAACAACTATTATCACTAAACTTCCTGGCCCCTAGATCCTCACTTACACAATGAGGGCATTGAGTCAGTAATCTCTGCTGTATTATCTAGCTTCATACTCAAAAAACGTAATGGAGAGTCCTGCTTCATCAAATCTGTCCTTCTGGGGCGGGAAAACAAATTCAAGTGCCTAAATCCTTTTCTATTGATTTTTCTGACTTGATTGCAGTAATATTTATGCATTGCTACTGCTTAAGTTTCAAGATGTGCTTAAAAGTATGCCAGTGTGTTCTGGTAAGTTGAATATGAGAGAAATTTTGTAATGTTCCTGAAGATTTTCACATTCAAAGAGAGCTGTGTTGTTATTGGTATATCAGAAGATAGGAATTGTTGGCCCAGAGGAAAAATTCAGATAAAGAGGAGGTTGGGAAGGAAGTCTCATTCTCTGGGAGTCTCAGTGCTGTGTGCTTGTAGATTTCACAGGGGAAAAGTATAAGTGGAGATGGGAATTATGAAAGTAAAGGCAGGGTCTCAACTTCTGAGCTTGCTTTTTGTTTTGTTTGTTTTATTTTGTTGTTATTTTTCTTTAAAAGGGAACAAAGCGCTACTTTTTGTTTTTGGAAATAATGTCAATATTCATTTATCAGAGACCTCCTTAACTATATCAGCCCATACCCCTGCCTCACAGAGGATCTATTCTCTTATATTCCTCCATCTCTGCTTTATTTTTATTAATAGAATTCATTACCTCCTGATATGCATTTATTTGTCACTTTGTCTATTGTTGGTTATTCCCACTAGAATGTACGGTCCTTGGGAGCAGATATTTTGTCTGCTGTATTCTGTGCTGTAACCTGAGAGTTAGAATTATATTGAAGATATAATAGAAGTTCAATAAATATTTTTAAATATAAAAAGACCTGGAAGCAAATTTTATATTCTCTGACACTCTAACAATATTACTGTCATTCCCTGAGGCCATGGTTGCATTATTTTTTCTTTTTCTTTACAAGGCAGAAGACTTGGTGGAGAACATGGCATATCTGGTTTCATCCTCCCTCCATAGAGACTGAAGAACTTCCAAACTGCAAATCTCTGGTGAATGGTGAGTGGCTTTATTTCTAGGTTCATGCTATGATTATATTAGCAAAATATCTCCTGTTATATCTTCTTCTGCTAAGGTATCACAATCTTAGTAATCCCAACCTGAAGCCATTAGACAGTCCTGTGACCAGCTTTGGTCATATCCTAGGTAAACCATTAGCATGTGTCTCTTTGTCTCCATTTTCCCATGTGCTTCAGGAGCATTAAGTGAGATAGATATATAAATAGTCAGAAACTTTAGAATTTTCTATGTATATTATCATGTCATCTGCAAACAGTGACAGTTTTACTTCTTCTTTTCCAATTTGTATTCCTTTTATTTCTTTTTCTTCTCTGAATGCTATGGCTTGGACTTCTAAAACTATGTTGAATACAAGTGGCAAAAGTGGGCATCCTTGTCTTATTCCTGATCTTAGAGGAAATACTTTCACCTTTTCACCATTGAGTATGATGTTAGGTGTGGGTTTGTTATATATGGCCTTTATTATGTTGAGGTAGGTTCCCTTTATGCCCACTTTCTAGAGACTTTTTATCATAAATACATGTTGAGTTTTATCAAAAGATTTTTCTGCTTCTATTGAGATGATCATATGGTTTTTATTATTCAATTTGTTAATGTGGTATATCACACTGATTGATTTGAAAATATTGAAAAATCTTTGCATCCTGGGATAAATCCCATTTGATCATGGTGTATGATCCTTTTAATGTATTGCTGGATTCGGTTTGTTAGTATTTCATTGAGGATTTTTTGTGTCTATGTTCATCAGTGATACTGGCCTGTAATTTTCTTTTTTTGTGGTACCTTTGTCTGGTTTTGGTATCAGGGTGACGGTGGCCTCAGAGAAACAAAGATATTATATGATACTGCTTATATATAGAATCTATAAAAAATGAGATACAAATAAATTTATCTACAAAACAGAAATAGACCACAGACATAGAAAACAAATTTACGGTTACCAAAGGGAAAAGTGGGGGGAGGATAAATTAGGAGGATGGGATTAACATATACACACTATTATATATAAAACAGATAACCAGCAAGGACCTACTGTATAGCACAGGAAATTATACTCAGTATTTTATAGTAACCTATAAGGGAAAAGAATCTGAAAGAGAATATATATATTACTGAATCACTCTGCTGTATAAGTGAAAGTAACACAACATTGTAAATCAACTATACTTCAATAAAATTTTTAAAAAAAGATCTAAGGTAGAATGAAAAAAAAGAAGTCAGCAAATGGTAAACTGACTATACAAATGTTCATTACTGCAATACAAACCAGAAAGATGGTGAAAAGAAAGGGAAAGTTAAATTTCCTGAACATCTATTATGTACTTTCATGTTATTTAACTTAGTCTTCATGTCAATCTTGCAAGTTTTACAATATTATCCCCATTTTAAAAATGAGGAAACTATAGCTCAGAGCTGTACTAAAGTTTCCCAAGATCAGATGACGGTAAGTGGTTCACGAGATTTAGCTGAAGGTTTCAAAGACTCTCAAGTGGGTGTTCTTTTCATCAGGTCACACTAACCAACATGAGGAGTGCCACGCCTGGCTTTTAGGCAAATGTGTATGAATTAGAGAAAGGGGCCTCTTCTGGGTGGTCACAGCCCTGAAAGTGTAAATCTTGGTCAGCACAGGTGGCCTTGCTGGGAGGAAAAAGACGTGCCTTCCTCTAGGTGGAGGTGACCGTGCACAAGGGCAGAGGTTCTGCAAGCAGAGCATGGGCTGTTTTCAGCCCCACTTTCCTCTCAGCTGCAGAACCATGAAGTGTAGCCTTCAACATGGAAAGGATTCCTCTAACAACCTCAGACGACTCAGCATCAGCTTACACAGCAAAGTTAAACAGCATCTGTCCAGGTGTCACTTTGTGGAAAGTGATGATGTAGCTGAACTCAAAGTTGTATTCACCACACTTTAGAGGAGAGTAGTTGGAATTGTTTCTCTAACCATCACTTAGGTGAAGCCTCTTTTGAAAACCCAACAGGAAGAAGTGATGTGCAGGAAAGAGCTCTGTCATTTCTGGACTCTGTGACCTTAGCGATTCGGGAATCATTTGATTATTCATCACTGATCACAGACCTTCAAGTCAGCATCGGCTCTCAGACCAATTAGGACTGCGGAGAATTACCCAGGTGTAAATGCGGTATTGAGGAACCTGTCTCACTGCCAACAACCATGACACTGCAGAAGTGCCCTTGCTTAATTTTTAGGAAGTGCAGCAAAATAGAGGGGCATGTTAGGCAAACCGAAAAAAAAAAAATGCAGCTCTGCATTGAGATGTATTTCTTCAGTCCTTTTTTTGACATCAGTCAAATAATGCAAAGGAGAACTTGAAGACTGAAAACTACCGCAGCAGGTCATTTGAGAGATTTCTAGTGTCTGGAGTTAAAAAACTCACATGAAACAAACTCTTTGGCTTGCAGGATGCAATTGGGTTTTGATTGCACCTGGCTGCAGACCTCTCGTTACTGAAGGGCGTTTTCCTTCACTTAACAGAAACCCATGGTGGATAATAGGTTCCTGGCTGCTGGGTGGGGTGTGCACCCTCCATTCCCCATTCGACCTTCAGATCTCTGCCGTGAGGACCTTCATGCTCTGAGAGTGCTTCCAGCCAAGGTACCCTGTTAACAATTCCTTAGCCTATCTTTATACCTCATTGAAAAAAATGAGAATTGATGCTATTTTGAACAAACACCTGAGATAGAGCTAAACATCTGGCTGATTAGCTACAACTCTACTGTAAATATTCAGTAGGGACTTTGTTTTTTCATATTCTGTTATCATGTCACATGGAAAGTGTCCATTCTTCTAAAGGGTGGAGATCATTCCCAATCTCTAGAATCTTTGCCTGTCCACTAACATAGTTACTACCATCATGCTTTCACTGAACTTTTCTAAAAAAATGAAAAATCATTTCATGTTTTTTACTGATACAGTTACTGGTGGATTTGTTAACCAAACTAGGTGATTTGGAGAGTGCTGGTTTTCAGGGGCAAATTACGTGTTTCTTTTTATTTTTATTAATTTATTATTTATTTTTTTCTTGAAGTTTCAAATTTTATTTTATTTATATTTTTAATACAGCAGGTTCTTATTAGTTATCTATTTTATACATATTACTGTATACAGGTCAATCCCAATCTCCCAATTCATCACACCACCATCACCACCCCACCACGGCTTTCCCCCCTTGGTGTCCATAGGTTTGTTCTCTACATCTGTGTCTCAATTTCTGCCCTGCAAACCGGTTCATCTATACCATTTTTCTAGGTGCCACATATATGCGTTAATATATGATATTTGTTTTTCTCTTTCTGACTTACTTCGCTCTGTACGACGGTCTCTAGGTCCAAACACATCTCAACAAATAACTCAATTTGTTCCTTTTTATGGCTGAGTAATATTCCATTGTATATATGTACCACATCTTTACGCATTCGTCTGTCGATGGGCATTTAGGTTGCTTCCGTATCCTGGCTATTGTAAATAGTGCTGCAATGAACATTGGGGTGCATGTGTCTTTTTGAAGTATGGTTTTCTCTGAGTATATGCCCAGTAATGGGATTGCTGGGTCATATGGTAATTCTATTTTGAGTTTTTTAAGGAACCTCCATACTGTTCTCCATAGTGGCTGTATCAATTTACATTCCCACCAGCAGTGCAAGAGGGTTCCCTTTTCTCCACACCCTCTCCAGCATTTGTTCTTTGTAGATTTTGTGATGATGCCCATTCTAACTGGTGTGAGGTGATACCTCATTGTAGTTCTGATTTGCATTTCTCTAATAATTAGTGATGTTGAGCAGCTTTTCATGTGCTTCTTGGCCATCTGTATGTCTTCTTTGGAGAAATGTCTACTTATGTCTTCTGGCCATGTTTGGATTGGGTTGTTGGTTTTTTTTATGTTGAGATGCATGAGCTATCTATATATTTTGGAGATTAATCCTTTGTCCATTGATTCATTTGCAAATATTTTCTCCCATTCTGAGGGTTGTTTTTTCATGTTGTTTGTAGTGTCCTTTGCTGTGCAAAAGCTTTTAAGTTTTATTAGGTCCCATTTGTTTATTTTTGTTTTTATATCCATTACTCTAGTATGTGGATCAAAAAAGATCTTGATGTGATTTATGTCAAAGAGTGTTCTTCCTATGTTTTCCTCTAAGAGTTTGATAGTGTCAGGCCTTACATTTAGGTCTCTAATCCATTTTGAGTTTATTTTTGTGTATGGTGTTAGGGAATGTTCTAATTTCATTCTTTTACATGTAGCTGTCCAGTTTTCCCAGCACCACTTATTGAAGAGACTATCTTTTCTCTGTTGTATATCCTTGCCTCCTTTGTCATAGATTAGTTGACCAAAGGTGCATGGGTAAATCTCTGGGCTTTCTATCCTGTTCCATTGATCTGTATTTCTGTTTTTGTGCCAGTACCATATTGTCTTGATTACTGTAGCTTTGTAGTATAGTCTGAAGTCAGAGAGTCTGATTTCTCCAGCTCGTTTTTTTCCCTCAAGACCACTTTGACTATTCGGGGTCTTTTGTGTCTCCATACAAATTTTAACATTTTTTTGTTCTAGTTCTGTGAAAAATGCCAGTGATAGTTTGATAGGGATTGCATTGAATCTGTAGATTGCTTTGGGTAGTATAGTCATTTTCGCAATATTGATTCTTGCAATGCAAGAGCATGGTATATCTCTCCATCTGTTGGTATCATCTTTAATTTCTTTCATCAGTGTCATAGTTTTCTGCATACAGGTCTTTCGTCTCCCTAGGTTAGGTTTATTCCCAGGTATTTTATTCTTTTTGTTGCAATGGTAAATGGGAGTGTTTCCTTAATTTCTCTTTCAGATTTTTCATCATTAGTGTATAGAAATGCAAGAGATTTCTGTGCCATTAATTTTGTATTCTGCAACTTTACCAAATCCATTGATTAGCTCTAGTAGTTTTCTAGTGGCATCTTTAGGATTCTCTATGTATAGTATCATGTCATCTGCAAACAGTGACAGTTTTACTTCTTCTTTTAAATTTGTATTGCTTTTATTTCTTTTTCTTCTCTGATTGCCGTGGCTAGGACTTCCAAAACTATGTTGAATAATAGTGGTGAGAGTGGACATCCTTGTCTTGTTCCTGATCTTAGAGGAAATGCTTTCAGTTTTTCACCATTGAGAATGATGTTTGCTGTGGGTTTGTTGTATATAGCCTTGATTATGTTGTGGTAGTTTCCCTCTATGCCCACTTTCTGGAGAGTTTTTTTATCATACATGGGTGTTGAATTTTGTCAAAAGCTTTTTCTGCATCTGTTGAGATGATCATATGGTTTTTATTCTTCAATTTGTTAATATGGTGTATCACATTGATTGATTTGAGTATATTGAAGAATCCTTGCATCCCTGGGATAAATCCCACTTGATCATCGTGTACGATCCTGTTAATGTGTTGTTGGATTCTGTTTGCTAGTATTTTGTTGAGGATTTTTGCATCTATATTAATCAGTGATATTGGTCTGTAATTTTCTTTTTTGTAGTGACTTTGTCTGGTTTTGGTATCAGGGTGATAGTGGCCTCCTAGAATGAGTTTGGGAGTGTTCCTTCCTCTGCAAGTTTTTGAAAGACTTTGAGAAGGACGGGTGTTAGCTCTTCTCTAAATGTTTGATAGAATTCACCTGTGAAGCCATCTGGTCCTTGACTTTTGTTTGTTGGAAGATTTTTAATCACAGTTTCAATTTCATTACTTGTGATTGGTCTGTTCATATTTTCTATATCTTCCTGGTTCAGTCTTGGAAGGTTATACCTTTCTAAGAATTTGTCCATTTCTTCCAGGTTGTCCATTTTATTGGCATAGATTTGCTTGTAGTAGTCTGTTAGGATGCTTTGTATTTCTGCGGTGTCTGTTTTAACTTCTCCTTTTTCATTTCTAATTTTATTGATGTGAGTCCTCTCCCTCTTTTTCTTGATGAGTCTGGCTAATGGTTTATCAATTTTGTTTATCTTCTCAAAGAACCAGCTTTTAATTTTATTGATCTTTGCTGTTGTTTTCTTTGTTCCTGTTTCATTTATTTCTGGTGTGATATTTATGATCTTTCCTTCTACTAACTTTGGGTTTTACTTGTTCTTCTTTCTCTAGTTCCTTTAGGTGTAAATTTAGATTGTTTATTTGAGATGTTTGTTGTTTCTTGGGGTAGGATTGTATTGCTATAAACTTCCCTCTTAGAACTGCTTTTGCTGCATCCCATAAGTTTTGGATCATTGTGTTTTCATTTTCATTTGTTTCTAGGTATGTTTTGATTTCCTCTTTGATTTCTTCAGTGATCTCTTGGTTATTTAGTGGTGTATTGTTTAGCCTCCATGTGTTTGTTTTTTACATTTTTTTCCCAGTAATTGATTTCTAATCTTATAGCATTGTGGTCAGAAAAGATGCTTGATGTGATTTCAATTTTCTTAAATTTACTGAGGCTTGATTTGTGACCCAAGATGTGATCCATTCTGGAGAATGTTCCGTGTGCACTTGAGAAGAAAGTGTAATCTGCTGTTTTTGGATGGAATGTCCCATAAATATCAATTAAATCTATCTGATCTATTGTGTGATTTAAAGCTTGTGTTTCCTTATTAATTTTCTGTTTGGATGATCTGTCCATTGGTGTAAGTGCAGTGTTAAAGTCCCCCACTGTTTTTGTGTTACTGTCGATTTCCTCTTTTAGAGCTGTTAGCAGTTGCCTTATGTATTGAGGTTCTCATATGTTGGGTCCATATATATTTATAATTGTTATACCTTCTTCTTGGATTGATCCCTTGATCATTATGTAGTGTCCTTCCTTGTCTCTTGTAACATTCTTTTTTTAAAGGCTATTTTATCTGATATGAGTATTGCTACTCCAGCTTTCTTTTCATTTCCATTTGCATGGAATGTCTTTTTCCATCCCTTCACTTTCAGTCTATATGTGTCCCTAGATCTGAAGTGGGTCTCTTGTAGACAGCATATATATGGGTCTTGTTTTTGTATCTGTTCAGCCAGTCTGTGTCTTTTGGTTGGGACATTTAATCCATTTACATTCAAGGTTATTATTGATATGTCTGTTCCTATTACCATTTTCTCAATTGTTTTGGGTTTGTTTTTGTGGGTCTTTTTCTTCTCTTGTGTTTCCCACTTAGAGAAGTTTCTTTATCATTTGTTGTAAAGCTGGTTTTGCAGTGCTGAATTGACTTAGCTTTTGTTTGTCTGAAAAGCTTTTGACTTCTCCATCAAATCTGAATGAGATCCTTGCTGGGTAGAGTAATCTTGGTTGTAGGTTTTTCTCTTTCATCACTTTAAGTATATCCTGCCACTCCCTTCTGGCCTGCAGAGTTTCCACTGAAAAATCAGCTGATAACCTTATGGGGATTCCTTTGTATGTTATGTTTTGTTTTTCCCTTGCTGCTTTTAACATTTTTTCTTTGAATTTAATTTTTGTTAGCTTGATTAATATGTGTCTTGGTGTGTTTTTCCTAGGGTTTATCCTGTATAGGGCTCTGGGTGCTTCCTGGAGTTAGGTGACTCTTTCCTTTCCCATGTTGGGGAAGTTGTCCACTATAATCTCTTCAAATATTTTCTCAGACCCTTTCTTTTTCTCTTCTTCTTCTGGGACTCCTATAATTTGAATGCTTGTGCATTTAGTGTTGTCCCAGAGGTCTCTGAGATTGTCTTCAATTCTTTTCATTCTTTTTCCTTTATTCTGCTCCTCAGCACTTATTCTCACCATTTTGTCTCCAGCTCACTCATTCGTTCTTCTGCCTCCGTTATTCTGTTATTGATTCCTTCTCGTGTATTTTTCATTTCAGTTATCATGTTGTTCATCTCTGTTTGTTTGCTCTTTAGTTCTTCTAGATCTTTGTTAAACATTTCTTGTATTTTCTCAGTCCGTGCTTCCATTCTGTTTCCAAGATTCTGGTACATCTTTACTATCATTACTCTGAATTCTTTTTCAGGTAGATTGCCTATTTCCTCTTCATTTATTTGGTCTTGTAAGTTTTTACCTTGCTCTTTCATCTGTGACACATATTTTTGCCGTCTTATTTTTTTTTTTTTTTGAGTGGGATTGTATTTCTCTTTTACTGGTTGTTTGACCTGAGGTGGGGTTCATAGGCTACTGGGTAGAGCTGTGTCATGGTGCTGAGATGAGGAACTCTGTGAGACCTCACTCCGATGAATATTCCCTGGGATCTGAGGTTCTCTGTTAGTCCAGTGGTTCAGACTCAGAGCTCCCACCACAGGAGCTTCCGCCTGACCCCGGGCCACTGAATCAAGACCCCACAAGCCATGTGCGGTGGCAAAAAAATAAATAAATAAAAGAGAACAATAACAAAGTAAAAGATAAAATTAGACTTGGAAACTAACAGATATGTTAGAAAGAATGTAAAAATAAAAATATAAATGAATCAACAACCAGAAGGTACATCAGTACCACAATATAAAAAAGAGAAGAGAAAAGAAAAAAAAAACAAATAAGTGAGTGGGGAGGCCTTGGCTGTGGAGAGCCTTGCATAAGTAAGGGCAAGGTTTGGACAGTGGGCAGGGCCAATGCTCAGGAACCACAGGGCTGGAAAAGGCCCAGGGGGCTGTGGGGGGGGTGGGGCTTAGCCTCAAGGAACAGAAGGGGCCCAGGCATGCCCCCACCCCTGATGTCAGAGTGCAGAACTCACCTGGTAGCCCAGCACGCTTCCTGGGCTTGAGTGGGTGGGGCAAATGCCTTCCTCTCCTCTCCTACTCCTCCCCAAGGGTCCCTCCTGCCTGCCTCTCCTGTTGTCCCCTCAGCCTCCTTCCTATTCCCCCAAGGATCTGTGACTTGGAGGGGGCTTTTGAGTGCAGGGGATGGGCCTGGGAGCTCAGCAGGCTCCCGGGGCCGAGTGGGCAGGGCCATTGCCCTCAGTTCTTTTCCCACTCCTCCCAGAGGGCCCCTCCCTCCTGCCTCTCCTGATCTCCCCAGCCTCCCTCCTATGTCCTCAAATACCCATGTGGCCTGGATGGTGGTTTGGAGTGAGAGGAACTGGCTTGAGAGCTCAGCAGGCTCCCCAGCCAAGTGGACCAGGTATCGCCCTCTGCTCCTCTCCCGCTCTTCCCGGAGAGTCCCTCCCGCCTGCCTCTCCTAATCTCCCCAGACTCAGGGGCGCCGATCTTGTCTGGCCTCCACTTCTCCTCCCCCACTTGGTCCCCCTACATCTTACCGGTTTGCTCTGGGATTCCTCCCGTCTCCTTGGGGTCAGAGTTCCCACAAGTTACCGGCAGGCACCCTAGTTGTGGGGAGATGCTAACTGTGTCTTCCCACACCGCCATCTTGACTCCGCCCCCATGGCTACATACTTTTATCTGTAGCAATGCTTTTTGTTTGAGGTCTACTTTTTCTGATATTGGTACGGGTATACCAACTCTCTTTCAGTTTAGTTTCATATCTTTTTACTTTCAATCTTACTGGGGCATATACTTTGGTTATGTGTCTTATCAACAGACTACAACCAGCTCAAACAATCTGTCTGACAGTTTTGCTAATTAAAACATTAAATCCATTTACATTTATTGAAATTACTGATATGTTGAATATTTTTTCTAGCAATTTATTTTGAAGACTGCTTGTCTCATTTATGTTTCTTTTTCTCCCTCTTCTTTATTTCTTCTGGATTGATTATTATTCTTCTCATTCCTTTTTTTTTCCTCCCTACACTGTTGGTGTAAAGGTTATTCACTATATTTCTTTTCATTTAGTTGCTATCATATAAATTTCACTGTGATTACTTTTCAAAGGCTAAAGTAACTCAATATTTCTACCTTCTCCCAAATAATATAAAGACCATTCCACACTTTAACTCCCATCACCTGCCTCCCTCATAACCTCTTTTGACTTCTATGCTATTGCTGCCATAAATATTAGTTCCATTTCTTTTTTCCTACCCACACAAGCC